>NW_026461062.1:0-21454 GCF_021730395.1 Mercenaria mercenaria | reverse complement strand
GCCGATATTGTCAAGTGTCTTAGATACATAACGAGATATATCTTCCATGTTTCACTGTCATGTCTGAGGAACAAGAAACGTACCGACAACGTTGACAGATGTTCATACGAGTCTTCTTATATTTTTTCCGTCATGTCAAGAACAGCTTCAGTGTTGTGATATGATTTAAATTCTTCTTTTTCCAATCTATGCAAAAGAGGGAAAACAACTGAAAATACAGAATTATTATAATGTATACTTCTCATGACGTCTACAACCTTACAGGTAGGTATGTACGTAATGGATTTTATGTTACAAATCAGTGTAAAATTTTATCTTTTGATAATATTGTTACATACTGAGAACATTAATGTTTAATACACTTAGTCTATTAGTTAAAAATATTCTAACTACAACCTGTTCCATAGTGTGAGCTTATCTAAAATTCTAGACATGTCATGGATTTGTTTGAAACTTACTGAACAAAATAATTGTATAAGAGTGTTGTCAGATGTCAATAGGAGTTATGATTTAGATTTCAATTTTTTAATTGTTTTACCTGATTGCTTAACCAATACAGAAACTTGAAAACAATACTTATTTGGTGTTGCTGTAAAAGTGGTAAAATCATGTGATTCAATGTTTAGAATGTTGTAAGAAAACAAAACAAAACTGTTGAGACATACCTCAGCAAAAAACCTTCGAAGGATTATCTTCTGCATTTGTATATGTCTATGTTATTATCATTGTTGTTCAATGTTTTGTAATTCAAATTGAAAACTTTGTTATTATTATGTTTGATATAAGTTACACTTCTTAATCTATATAAAGTGGTACATATTTTAAATGTAGTATTTCAGGAAAATTACTTAAAAAATTCGCGTTCCATTTTAATTGCACTTCTTCTTATAATTGAAACAATGGGTCGAGTTTACTTTCCTCATGCTTATTCTGTATGACAGTTGAAAACCAATGTGAAACCAATTGTTTCAATGGAACACAATGAGTATTATTTTATAGTAATGATAAGTGGGTAGTTATTTTCAAATTATAGTTTCTTCTTGGAACCAGAAAGTCGCGTACTTATACTGATTTTTATAGAGTTTTGATAGATGATATATCAGTTTATATTTCCACTAATTTCATGTTTGAAAACAAGTTAAGATCAAACGCAAAGAGAGTTTTGTTGGTTTATTTCTGAACATCCCTCATATACATAAAAAATCAGTTATTTAAGAAACAGCGACACTTCCAACTTCAACCAGGATTTATTGTTGTTTGAAAATAATTGCAGAATAATGGCATTATATTATAATTTGAATAACTGAAGACTCTTCTAGTGTAAAAAGTACCTATTTTTGATCAACAAACTTAAGGGTAAAATGATTATTTTTGAGGATTGTGCTGGGGTTTCAAGTCCTTGCTATTTTCTTATGATAAAATGTTTTAACTATTAATTTCTCTAAGGCACAAGATGTATGTCAATTTTGTCAATAAACAATGTTTACGTCTATGTAAAGATCAGCTTTAGATGACCACGTTCATCAACACTGAAGAGGGTGAGTCGCAGTAGGTCAAGAGTGTAGTAGGAACCAATGAAACAAATTCTAATAACTGAAACTTTGCTTTGTCATGCCTATTTATGGTTTTAGTTATTGTCTTTCTGAACAATGAATTTTGCATGTAATGTGACTTAAATGTTTACGTTCTAAGTAATATTTTAAACACATCAGTCAAAATCATATATAAATATATCAATAAAATGAACGAGAATTGATGTCTTTGGATATTAAAACATTCTATCAAATTTAAATTTACTAAACATATTCGGATGCTTGTTTGGACAAGCGTCACTTGTTACTTACCTTACCTTAAACAGTTCCTACAATTTATGTTTACTGCATCTTTAACCTGTGTTGTCAAAGATTGAAGAAAACAGACCAACAGCTTTTACAAAAAATTTAATGAATATTATCAATAATACAATACTGTAACATAAATTATTTAGTTTAAACATGGTGCCCTACTGTTGACTTGTGTGTTGCTTGTTCGTTTTTCTATGTTATTCAGTTGGGTGTGGTTTTGTGTTTGTCTTTGGTACAGGAGTGTCTGTGCTATTGTGATTTACGTTGTAGTGTAACTGTTATTAAGGAACGTGGCATTCCCTTTGTGTATATTCGTCCTTGTTCAACTTTCCCCTTCGGGCTCCTTCCCCCCACCCTCGGCCCCATTTTGCCCCTTACCATCCCCCTCCCCAGCTATACTTAGCATAAATTAATATGTACTTGTTAGATGTTTGAAGCAACTTGTCTGAAATATTTTTCCATTACAGCTTCTTTTTGTTGTGGGCCTACTTCGCAAATGCGTGGCTCTGGTGTTTTAGTGCTCTGTGCTTCCGAGAAATCTACCCTTACCTATTATCTTTTGCAACATATACAAATTAACATTACGCAATACAGAAGATAAATGTATGAAAAAGAATCAGATCTGAAAGTTAAAGCTTATAAGGTCTTCTCCTTTAATGCAGTACTGTAGTAAATACGTTATTACAGTGTTTAAAGTCTTGTCTGGAATAACACATTTCAATATTGAAAAAGCCGAAATAGTAGAACCTTAGGTAAAGAACTGAAAATTAGAATAAAAGTTTTAAGGGGCTTCAGACAATTTAACAAACACGAAAAAAAATATAATGGAAAAAGGATATAAAGAAAAATATATATTCATTCGGATTGTTAAACGATGGCCGTATAGCATGTAACATTCAGTGTACAGATGTTCATAAAAGTTTCTACTTTCCCAGTGCTTGATGTTTACTCCCTGGAAGACCACATTGGCAATGATGTGTAGGAGAAATGTTTTTCTGAACAAATATGTTTCTCCTATTGCGTACAATTGATATAAATCGCATTAGCTTAGTCTATAATAGATCTTATGAAAGATAAGTATATGACTTCTCAGGATCTTCTTTTTAGTTAAAACTCGAGTTTTCCTTTGCTATTTATTTTATTCCATAGCCACTCTTTGATATTGCCGAGAGAAATCGCCAGAAAAGTAGACCCCAAGATTTTTATGATTGGTTATTGAGCATAAAAGATGTGGGTGAAAACTATTAGATGAATTACGTAAGATGGAGAAAAAGTATGATAAACAATTATATGCACATTGATGTTATCAACAAAGAATTGTACATGAAATCTCAAGATATCAACAATATCATTGATCGATATAATTATAAGAATAAGAAAGCTCCGAGGGACACTCCTGCATCAGCTGTGGACCATTTGGATTGGGTAACTGTAGATAGAAAGGAAACCAGCCCAGTAAACGTCCATACAGCCCGACATTTTTCAACCTGAAGAGAAGACCTTTATGCAAAAACTTAATAAAAGGCCTCGCTTATATCAAAGAATGGTGCTCTTATCTCGAGCCCCTCATCAAGAGCTTTGCAGAAGATATTTTAAAAAGAAGTGAGCTGATTCACGGCCGACAACCCTGGAGTAAATCAAATTGTTGAGTCACCTTTCTTGAAGACAGCACAGACATTAGCATCTTCTGAATCTGAGGTACCCTGACTGCATTGAAGTGAATGCTTAAATAAAGAAGAAAGAGAAATATTAAGCACATTACACTTTCACACAGTATTTGGTTACAAATTCCATCTGGTCCTGAGGCGGTACACTTTGCAGAAGAATCACCAAAACATTCTAATATTAATGTTTCTGGAAAAAGAAAGGGTTTACAATAGAGTAAAACTTGTGCTAACAGATAAATTATGGGGCGTACGCGTTTTTTACAAACCTTAAACTTCTGTGCGTTCTGTTGCAAATCATTCACTTATAACTGCTATTATGGATAATTCAAAATGAAATTACGACAACACGAGCATACAACATTGGCATTCCCACATACTTCATTAATTTTTAATGACGTAAATTGCCAATATTTTCATTTCTGTTTTAGTTATTTTTGTGCTAAAATAGCGTTAAAGCATGCTGTTTTCATGTTATAACGTCTGCAGAATTCCTCGGGATACGTTGGTACCCTAGGCCTAACGGGCACGTGCACCAACCAAACTTGCAAGTGTAATAAAAATGAATTAACCTACTAGTAGGTTTATCCCTACATTGTAAAACATGTCCAATGATGTTGATTATATATCGAACAACAATGCAGATGTAGTGTGAGTATTCTTTTTTACTTAATACTGTACATTTGTTGCATAAACACTATTCTAAATCTTTAATTTCATGTTTTGTTTCATTTACATTGTATGTCATATATGGGCATCAAACCTGTAAGACTATCACATTCTAATTACTCTTATTGAATCCATACATTCATTCATTTCCCCAATTGACACTTAACGCCTCTTCATAAAGCTCTGTTGTGGTTTACCTTTCATATTAATTTCGTCGAGTACGGACATTATTCAAATGAATCTGTAACAACAGTCCGTAGTACATGTATTAAGAAAAATCTATGACAGTGTTGAAGTCAAGAGTTTATTTTCCTTATCTACCAATCAGGTTTTCTTTATTTCTTTTTCTTCTATTTATTAATTTTGTTCGTCTCGGTAGCCTAGTGGTAGAGCGCCAGCATTGAGTGCGGGATGTCGAGGTTTCGATTCCTGGCCGCGTCATATCAAAGACGTGAAAAATGGCGCTCAGCATTAAAATGGATAGTCCGCCCGATGTCCATATAATGTGACTGGGTGGGATATCATGTTACGTGTCTACGGCGTATTATTCCAGTGAGGCAGCACTGTAAAGTTGGACATTGTAGACAAGAAGACACCGTCGTTTATATGACTGATAATTTGTTGAAAAAGTCGTTAAATCCGAACACGTACACACAGATTTCTTAGTTTTAGTTAGCATTCTAGTATGTCATAAAGTAATGGAAATAAACTGCCTTCATTTCTAAACATATTTGGAACGATGTTTCCATTATTTAAAAAATAATTATTTGAAAAATGCTAAGGATCTGTTTATCGTTTAAACATGTAAGCCCATTGAGGTTCAGATTTTAGTGTTTTGTTTCTATCAGCCTAAATGTACTTTATGGAAACACCTTTGTCACAAATGCAAAAAGGTCCTGAGAGAAGACGTATAAATATAAAAATGTCTCATAGTTTGCATCATGAGATCGTTGGAGTATTTAGAAGTATAACATACGTATTTCAAGTTTGCAGGACATACAACCACTGTGTCTTTCTGTTTCGCCGTTTGAATTCTTATATCGGAAGTGTAATGTCAATATTTACGTCATATCGATGACAGACGTCATGTTAGAAGGTTCCATTTACTTTACTAAGTATAGGCGATATTTGCAGTTTTCTGAAGCTAAAGAATATAAATATTACTTTTTGGATATTGGTAAGTGTAGATGCGTAATGAAAAGATTATCAGATCTGCATTGATATGCGTTTGTTTTGGCTTTTTCTAACATTATCACGCTCCTAAAGTAGTGCAATATTTTCGTTGCAGAACTAGTGCATATCTCTCAATGCAAATTTAAAACCCTATAAATACATGGAGAATTTGGGTGATTTGTAACTGTAAATTGTAAAACATGGAGGATATGTGATTGTTTCTGTGTAAGGTTAAAGTAGTTTTCAACTTATGAACATTAAATGCAGTTTTTTTTTCACGATTTACGTAAAATCTGGTGTTACTTATATAAGGTATTTGACCATACATGTAAATCAAATATTTGATTATTATTTGAGCCGCGCAATAAAAAAAAACGGACATAGTGGCTTTCTGACCATGATGGATCTAGACCAGCCTGTGCATCCGCATAGTCTGTTCAGGATCCATGCTGTTCGCTTTCAAAGCCAGTTGCAATTAGAGAAACAGTTAGCGAACAGCATGGATCCTGACCAGACTGCGCGGATATGCAGGCTGGCCTGGATCCATGCTGGTCGAAAAGCCACTATGTTGGTTTTCTCATGGAGCGGCTCTTTTATTTATTTATTCTTTTAAATTTTTATTTAAGAAATAATATAGTATCTCATTTACTGATTTGTCGCTGAATAACTCATTGTTTGGAGTTCAGATGCGAAGGAATTATATCACGAGGGCGCAGAGCAAATTATCAAATGAGATATATTATTTCGATTCTAACACGTTAGTTACCAAGGACTTTAAAGTAAATCCTTGACGGTATTAATTAAATATTTCCCCGTTTTCAATCGGTTTCTTTTCCAGCGCGCCGCTATGCCGTTTGACGCTATGACATAATAATTGTGACGTCAGAACAGTGAATTGTTGTATAATAATTCACCGTTTTCTGCCTTCTTTGTTTAACAGGAAAAATGAATCGGATCGTGTTAGAATATTTCATAAACTATATTGCAGAAATGAACGAAACAAATGAAAAGTAATGTATACAGGTTTTCAAATCTCCTCACAGGTCTATAAACACAATGCAGACCTATTCCGAGAATGATAACTGACTTACCTACATGCTTCTTTGTTTTACATAGTCCAGATTGGTTTTGGATTTGAAGAACGTTTGTAACACCTGATTCACGTGTAGAAGTTATCATATACTTGTGGATGTCAATACAAGTATAGAATCAATGAAACCTTGTACAATGCAAAATATCTAATAATATTTAAAGGCATAAAAATGTAAACTGTTAGTTCGATATGAATTAACGACATTCAGCAAATTTAGAACATTTTTCAGAAAACAAGAAATGTACTTTAACCAGTTTCCCACCAATTACCACTACCTAAAAACTTCCTTTAAATATGTTTTAACTGTCAGACTTATTTCAGACACGCTCGGAATGTATCACGATAATTTAACTGGGTTATTTTCAAAAATACAACTTCGTTACTTATGTTCCATGTTAATTGTACAGAAAATCGTCACAATTTTCATTAACACTATTAATTAACTTGGAGTAAATTTGTGTAGTTTGTAGTTTTCGCAATTATATCATTGTCAATATTTTTATATGTAAAATAAAATGTCCTGTTTCATGAAGCATTCTCCACTCTGACGGAAGAGTATGCTCGTATTAACCTTCTGACAAATATCAAGAACTGCTTAGAATTGAATGTTAAAACTTTACAGTACAGTCATGTTTAGATCAATTTCCAAGATAATGTAAAACTGGTCGAAATTGTTTCACTTAAAACGTACTTCTTTGAAACAATTGATACTATATTTACGGAATCAGTCACGCATTCACCTAAAATGTCATGCACGGACTTCTCATGATTCTACTGCATTGTTTCGGTCGCTTGCGCATAATTTTAAATTTAATCTCTGACAAGCGCGTGTGTTGACAATTTGGCTCAGTGGTTAGAGCACTGGACTAGCATCGGAGCGACTCGGGTTCGATTCCCACTACAGGCACTTGAGATGTTTGTGTAGACAGTAGAAATAGGACAGGTCTGGATATTTTTATAGACCTCATAAGCGGTCTATAAGATGTTTATAGACCTCATCGGAAAAAAGAAGCTGGTAGGTAAATCCACTGGCACCAGAACAGAAAGAAAATCCCCTTGTACATGTTATATCCTACCCTTAGGTATTCTATTAGAACCATGGTCATGAAGGGAAAAATATACTAACCCATTTTAATCGCGCATTTCATACCTAAAACACGCAGTTCGGTAAATGTGTATGGATATCAAACAAGTGGTAATTTATGTACCATTGTGTACAGGTCACATTTTTCAAATACTTCTTATCTAAGAAAAACAACGCGTAGTTTATAGTTTTTTCAACGTTACACAAAAAACTTGCTTGAACTTCCCTGGTGAAGTTCCGTTCTAGATTATAAAATCATTCTGATTGGCTAATGTGAAAATGTATGTCAGTCGTCATTTTACAACACGTGTACGATAAAATGTGTATATGCAGCATAAATGTGCAAAATGAATTAAATAAACGGAACAGATGTATACCAATGTATTATTTCAAATTCAAAATCATATCCAAGATAAATTTCATTCATCATTTCGAGTTTTATCGTAAAACTTTGAATATTTTGCATTTTGTTTTTGTTTGTTTACATTTCGCCTAACATATGCACACTGCCGTGACCTCTAGACCGGATGTTCATTAAGAGAGTTCATTTTTTCAAGTTTTTTCTGTAGCGTTGATGAAAGCATAAAATATGTGGAGCATCTCTGCAATATGGAATATTGAGATAATGTGACTAGTGCACGATGGAAGTTAAATTATCACTTGTTCAATATACTAGGTACCCATTCACCGAACTGCGCGTTCAAGATTGAAAGTGCACTTTCCCGTTCATGACCATGGTTCTAATAGAATACCTAGGGGTAGGGTATAACATGTATAGAGACATTTTCTTTCTGGTCTGGTGCCAGTGGGTAATTCATATTATAATATTTCACTACATATTTTTCATCTTGTACTGATTTAGGAAGGAAACTGGGTTATTTATTTGTGTGGATATATTTTTTTCATCGCATGTCCGATATTCAAACCTATGTATATAGACTCGGGAAAAAACACACACACTAGACAGGTGTAACACTCTACTCCAGTTCGAAAACGTAGACAAATCTAAAGATATTGAAAATATAACAATGTCCTGTTACTAATTTATTTTCAAACAAAAACAATTTCCATTAAAGAAACATTTGTAAATATTTTGCTTAACATTTTTCATCAGTAACACAGAGATAAAACAAAAATGTCAATATTTTCTTTCATAAAGGTGAACTTTTACCAGCTACACTAAAGCGGTTTTCAAAATACACAATGTATAAATGTTTAAGAATGATAAGCCGTACTCAAAATTATATTTTTTTTTTCAACAAGACTAGCATTCATTTATATGCAATTTTGATAGAAATTGATACAAAACTATGTATGTCAATTATCAAAGCTACAGAAGTGTTTAATATCAGTTACTATATATTTTACGTAACTTTTACATTTGGACGAATAAAAAGAAATAAAAATTTGTTGTTTATTCCATTTTTAGGATACCTTCCCTTTTTATTCAAATAGAATATTAACAAGCAAACACAAATATTTAGCATAGCGTCTAAGAGAAACAATAATATTTTCATATTTTCATGTGACTGAGGATACATGTGCTTTTTTCATTGTCTCGCAGATTACACCAGTCTGGCTCGTAGATTATCAGTCATCGATTCAGTTACACAATGAGTGTAAATACCAAAGTATTAAACTATTCACAGCAAGGTAACAGTAAAACAATTAACCGTTTAACATAATAGGTGAATTTTGCAAAAATACTCAAGAACCATTATATTTTATAATTAAATACTGAAATAACAGAGCAATGCCATAAAATACCAACACCATATGCAAAATATATATTGTATATTTGTCTTAATTACTACTTTTTCTAATATTTTGTAAATATGATTAAGGAAACAATATGCCTTACAAAAAAGAAATCAGTGAACTATAAAATACATTCCAGTTAATCCAAATTCAAAGCTTGTCAGGTAGATTTGTCGATAATATAAACATCTAGCTTTGTAACACCTGAATGTCTAATCATGTTTATATACTTCTATAAAAGCTATCATTCTGTTTGATGGTAATGAAATGTCCATCTACACTTTTATCAATAACATTTTTCTTGTTTTTGTTTTTTGTTTTTGTCTAGAAACACAACACCATTTCTGATGACAATTTGTGTATAGGTTTGAACGATGCATTACCAAAATAATCAAACTGAAGATTTTGATGCACTTTTGTATTTCTTTCCCGTTTCAGTCTCGACAAAATCTGCAATTAAGGGCATAATGCGGCAACTATTCTCTGGTTCTAAACCACACTAGCAATATCTGTAATTTCCATTCTCTGTCCGATCAGCTTTGACTTTAAACAGTTGCTTGTAATTTCTTTCCTTCCGTTCGAAGATGTCAATTTTTGATCTTCACGGTTTATTCCATTCTGTACTTCTTCATAAATTTTCAAGTGGCTTTGTTTTGGACAATACGTGTTTTTTGTACAAATTTTGTTTTAAGTATCCTTTAAAGACGTATCCGAGAGTTGCTAATGCGCATCTTTTTGCGCATTCACTTTTATGTTACAAAGAAGGACAATTTTGACTAGTGGAGAGAATTTTCTTTAACTTTGCATGATCATAGAGCATCATATATGAAACAAATTTATGAGAAAAAAAAATGGGGAAATTAAGAAATTTCTCTCCGTTCATTAAGATTGTCCTTCTTTTCCTATATAACAACTCCCAGGTACGTCTTTAATTCCAAACTTTCCACACTCGAGTGTTCTCCAAAACACAATTAACCATTTACGGTCTTCTTATTTCTGGATCTTTCTTAGGAGTTTTCAGTACAACAATGTAATTGCCAGATTTACTTCTTGTTTCGATTGCTTCCTTTCGGCATCTTAACATTACAAAATATCTCTGTACTAACCAATTTGTACACATCTAAAGGGTCGTTTTATATTATGACGCCAGTGTCCGTCTGTCCGTCCGATTGTTAGCAATTTTGTGACAGTTCTGAAACTCTTGAACCCCTTAAAAGATTTTGAAGACACTTGACTCAAATGTTCACCACATCGGGCCAAAGTGTAGATTGCATGTTCTGGATTCATTGGCTGGCTTCAAGGTCAAGGTCACACTTATGGTTCAAAGGCCATATGACTGTTTTTTTCATGTTGGCACAGTAACTCTTGAACTGTTTGAAATATTTAAAGGAAAAAAAAAACCTTGGCAGAAGTGGTTACCAGTTATTATCTATGTCTCCGATATAACTTTGTGGAGCAACACTGGACCTCTTTCAGGTCTCTATTTTGAAAGAAGCGTACTTCTATAAAATAGACTCTATTTTGACAGGCATCACGGTTCATAGTCAGAATTGATATTGTCCTTGTAGAATTCAACAGGTGTTAAGAGATAAACGTATTTTTGTCATATATTTGGGCTAAACTAAGACTATCAAAGCCGAGTTGTTCTGATCTTGAAATGTTTAAGTATTTGATTTAAAACAAAACTGGAATGATGATACGAAACATAGCTTAATAGTTACTAAACATGCTTCACACCAATCATGAAAGCTGGCAAATACAAAAGTTCAATACACCATGGCTTCATAATATTCTGACTTTCGAAAATTTCATAAACCCATCCAGCCTGTATAGTGTTCGGATAAGTTACTGATAATCGCCTTGTCACTGTCAGTTTTAGACCAGCCTCCGTAAATACCAAGTTTAAAGTACTTAGATAAAAAATAAAGTGTAAATATTAGGGGTCTAAAGAACCATTATTAATCTAATACTTTTTTACCCGACTGAGTATTTTCACCGGCTACTTTCATTTCTAGTGTGATTATTGTCTGAGTGGAATAACACAAAAAAAACATCTTTTTACATATACAATCCTGTTCCTATTAAATATAAGTAGCTAAATCGATAAAATCAAACAATATCCACGGACTACATGCTTGTTGTCAATTCCGTTACCTATGTGACAGATGCAGATTATCGGCAACCCTCTAAATTGTTAGGTATATGATATGGCGTATACAAGCTTAAATTCTCCGCATTGCTGCCATTTTCGCGTATCTATATCTTCTATTTTTTAACATGATCAATGTAACAGAACTCGTCAGTAACTTGCACCAGTTGAAACCGGTCAATATGGCTTATATTAAAGTTGTGTATATCCTTCCATAAAATGTAATTGTGGTCTTCTCGATTCGCATGCTGCCGGCGATACAAACCAAAATCAAACATAACATATTTTCATATTGAAAGCGGACGTCTGGTATGGTGTAACGCGGTTGCATGTGATTTGAAATGGAAGGTGTGGGTAAATCATTTTATCACCTCTTTAAGAGTATGCCAAAGAGAGAAATGAAAAGAACGAGTAATGACGGGACTGATGCGCACTTTGCAGCTTTAATGTACTGAATTAAAATTTCATAATTATATCTGATTAAATCGTTTATCTAAATTTATTTTTTGAAAAATTACTAAGAAAATCATTGTAAATTTAGCCATTTACACTTGTTGATTAAGAATGATTAAATATTCGTTATTCTTAAAACCTTGATGTAATTATTAGACCTTAGCAATTTTACAATCATTTCATGAAGTAATGATAAACATACATGTTCGAACGATGACCTAGATTTCTGAATACAATCGTTGACCGCGAATAGCAACGTAATGTAAATGACATAGTTTTGAAAACTGTTTCAAGAGGCTTTATTGATAATTTGAAAATTACCGTGCCTAACTCAAATTTCATTTTTACATTATTCAAAAGTTATTGAAGACGCATATGCTATTGTTATTATTCTTGTCCAATTATCCTGTCATCTGTTTAGACCAATGCAGATTTACCAAATTTTGGAGTTGACGAAAATTCGATTGTTAGCAAATTGTGTGAGAGTTCTGAACACTTGAACCCCTTAAAAGATTTTGAAGACACTTGACTTAGATGTTCACAACATCGAGATAAAATGTAGATTGCATGTTCTGGATTCATTGGCTGGCTTCAAGGTCAAGGTCCCATTTTTGGTTCAAAGGTCATATGACTTTTTTTCATATCGGCTCAGTAACTCTTGAACTGCTTGAAATATTTAAAAATAAACCTTGGCACAAGTGTTTACCACATCGAGATGACGTGCTGAGTGCAAGTTTTGGATAACTCGCTTCAAGGTCAATGCCACAGGAGTCAAAGATCAAACTTTCTTGTGTATATTGCTCCGCGTTGCGGTGCTGTTGTTCTCGCTTTTTAATATCATTGCCATTCAGTATAAACCGAGTGCGCTCAGACAATTTAATCTAAGAAACTTATACAGGTACAAACAGGTTTAATAATCTCTATAATGTACGGGACATTTTTCTTATCGTATTTCACTAATCGTGCTAACCTTCTCCATTTAGTTATACTGACTTTTAGTAAGCCATGACATTTAGCATAACTACGGCGAATTGTTAACTTCGATACAAGCTATACTTTAATATAAATTTGCAGAGCTTAATAGGGAAAATAATATTTTGTTAACTTCTTAAATGTCTAGAAGGCAAGTAACATATCCCAGATCTAAGATGTTAAAAGTGTTTTACAGAACTTACGATATCTGCGAAACATTTCTAAAAGGTAAGAATTAGGATTTGCGTAAACTCTTAAATTTTAGTTGTCAAACTTTCAATCATTCTACCAACTAATCTATGGGACACTTCTTTAAGATATACGGGAAATCGATTCAATGAAAATAACTACCGACATAGATATTGCAGTAGCATTGGCTTGAAGCAAACGATATTTGTATGCCTCTGGTTTGAGTAGGAGGGTATTGACGAGTATTATGAACGTTAAAAATGCCAAAAAGTAACGTCTTTTAACGAGCATCTGATGGGGTTGTTCTTGTAGATTATGACTCGACGATAATGTTTAAAATATTTAACTGAAGTCAAAATAGAATTTCACTTTATGTTTTATTAACGAGAACAATAACCTATAATAAATGCAACCAGTAAACATCTAAGTCTTATTTAAGATATATCAAGTCAGTTTTAAGTAAGTTTTATTGAAACAGTGACACCTTAAAACAAACCTCGTAGATTATGCATTGAAAAATAAGTTTTAGATGTATATATTTGGACACTGCAAATAAAATCAAGAGAAAAGATTATAGTAAAGTGATGAAGTTTTATTCTTGGCAATGTATTAGGCTCATAAAAATCACACAATATATTAGGATTATTATGCTCAAACGATATATGGTGCACTTTCTATTTGTGTCTCCGGTTGATTTCCAAACTTTGGCGACATGAGACTATAAGACACGAAAATATACAAAATTTATTCTTTAATTAAAGTTTCATATCTCCGCCTAAAGCCTAGCATACCATTACCTAAAATGATGCATAAGTTTGTTCTACTGCGGAACATTTTACACACATGCAACTATTTAAATATAATGAAAATCTACCGGCGACATTGAGTTTTTGAGACCCATTTTTCCCTTTTACCATTCTAAGCCATACTAAAAATGGACGCAAAATATACTAAACCAGTGTTAATTTTCAATGGAAAGGCACTCGTCAGTCTGTTAAGGTGGAAACAAACAATATTACAAGTTGGCGACGTCAACTGACCAGGGTAAATGAGAATGAGTCTATAACAATTGGTGATGTAACATGTTTTATAAGTGAAATAAAACTTATACCGAAAAATATTTTAATTTGTTTATTTCTTTTCTCATTTTAATACACTATGAATTTGACTCGAACATTTATGTTTTAAATTTTTGAATTTATAATGAACATGAACTTTGTTTTTATTTTTATTTATTCCAATGATTAACTCAACCATGAAATACTAAACAACTAGTTCCCCACCTATATCAAATATTCACAGTAAACAATATATCTGACTCGAAGTGAGATTTTTTTTAAATGTTGGTGAATACTGCAAATCATCATTCAGTTATACTTTTATGAGTACATTACGTACATAAGATGATCAGTATGTAATAAAAGTAGCCGACTTTGTAAAGGTTCATGATTCAGGTTTAGATACACGCCAGTTACTGAATGAAAATTAACGAAAGGGTAAGTAGGAAAACAGTTAAATGTGAATAGATGTCAGGTGATTTGAGAGTTTCAGTACGTTAAAAGCCCTGCTCCTCGGCTATTCAAATTCTATATACATTGTATATTCTATAAGGAATACAAAATTAATAGGTGACACGTTCCACACTTTTTATCTCGCAAAAACCACAGGTATTTTATATAGAATTTTATTGCAGAGATTTATCAAGACTTCTCCATAGTGCTGGCTTTCAAACTAGGAGAATTTAGACTAATCAACTAATTTTACGGCGTAAGATTTCACTGCCTTGCGCATATTGCGGCGAGTCAGTCTAAAATGGCCCATTGCGCTTGCGCACGAGTAAGGTTTGAAATCCTCCTAAACGAAAATAATTACTCTTTTAAAAAAAAGATATGGTGTAAAACTATTGATACAAATGTTGGAAACGGTTGAGTAATTAACATAAAAATATAGAGAGATATATTTATTATTCTTTGTTCGCAGAATTCAAAGATATGGATATGAATTGAATCACGTTAAAATGTAATTCTTTCAACTAAATGAATTTATTGTTTTACTGGCGGGTTCGTTTGCCCCTGTTCGGAAGATCTGCCGGAAAGTAGAGTTTTTCCGAGCTTCGATAGCCGGAAATGTTATTCAAGTTATCAAAACAAGGAGGCAAGTTTACAAACTGAGTAATAAACCAGAACACATAAAAATGTTTAGAATTTCTTTTTCAATAGCACATCAACAATCAAAATCTCTGAAAAATACATCTAAAGGAAGAATGATATATTTTTCGCTTCCGGCAGACGTCCGTTCGATTGGGATTTTCTTAAAAGCTTTTCTTTCTAAAGCTTCTCGGAAGCTCTTGGGCATACATGAACGGGGCAGTTGGTGTTGCAAACATGCCTGTCAGGTGAGGTTCTCGCAAAAATGGTGAGATTCTAATTTGGCTGCTTTCATTAGGGCCAAGTACAGTGTACAAGTATTTCAGTGGTAGTTTTCGAACATTTTAAAATGAAATGCAGCACCTAGGAAATGCCTCGGCCGACAGTCCTCGGATTGGCAGGAACCCGAAGATGACTTATTGATTTAAAGGTCATTAGGTCATGATCCCAGTCATTATTACCCATAATAGGTCACAGTGGCCTGCAACGGGGAAATTTGTTTTTCGGCTATAGCACAACTTACCATATAACCTGAGACATAGATAACAGTTATTATCTATGTCTCAGATATAACTTTATGGAGCAATACTGGACCTCTTCCAGGTCTCTAAAAGAAGCGTACTTGTAGAAAATAGACTCTATTTTGACAGGCGTCACTGTTCATAGTCAGGATTGATATTGTCACTGTAGAATTCGACGGGTGTTTAGGGATAAACGTACTTTTGTCATACATTTGGCTAAACTAAACTAGCAAACCCGAGTTGTTCTGATCTTGAACATATGTTTAAGTATTTGATTCAAAACAAAGCTGGAATGATGATATAAACACAGCTTAATAGTTACTAAACATGCTTCACATCAATCATGGAAGCTGGCAAATTATTAGAACTTAGCAATTTTACAATCATTTCATGAAGTAATGATAATCATACGTGTTGGAACGATGACGTAGATTTCTAAATGCAATCGTTGACCGCGAATAGCAACATAATGATAGTGACATAGTTTTGAAAACTGTTTCAAGAGGCTTAATTGATCATTTGAAAATCACCGTGCCTAAATCAAATTTCATTCTGACATTATTCAAAAGTTATTGAAAACGCATTTGCTGTTGTTGTTATTCTTGTCCAAATATCCTGTCATCTGTTTAGACCAATGTAGATTTACCAAATTTTGAAGTTGACGAAAATTCGATTAAAATCCTTCAAATGGAATCAGACCAGTTCAGCTACTTTCTATACAAACAGCAAAGTGAAGCAGAAGTTTATGTAAAAACTGCAATATATGAAAGAAACATGATCAAATTTATAAATTTTTACATAAATAATAAATAAGTCAGTTTGTCGATACAAAAGAAAGTTTGGAGAAACTGAAAAAAAACAACATTTTAATATCTGATATATGAAAGACCTAGCTTTATTAGCAGCAAATATGTCAAATGGGATAAAACAATTTGATAAAGCGTACAAATATTCCAACAAAACTGTTGAAGTAGCTTAAAATGTGATAGTACAGAAATAAAATGTATGTAAAGTTATATGTAGAACAATCTTAAGATCCTTTCTGAGCTTAGCTTGTAAACTGATTCCGCAAAACACTTTTTTTTCTTTTCAAGAGCATAATTTCGTTTATTGTCAATAAATCGTGCATTTTTAATAAGATATAATGGATTCGAATAGCAGCAAAAGGGACATGTTTATCTTTATTCACAATAAAATTTCACAGCATAGTGTGAATTGTCCAGACACTCATCTTTTAAATCATCCTTAACGTTTTCAAGATTACCAGCTGGTACTTTGGTTTCAAAGTGAATACCAGCGTTGGTCCCGAACTCCTCGTGCGGCGCTGAGAACTGAAAGTACGTGTAGTCAGAGTTTTGATGATTGTAAGTGTATGCGTTCTCTAGCCCGTTTGCTGATTCATCAACGTAACATCTTAAGATATTTTTAGGATACTCAAGAATTATTCTAACTATAGTTTTGTCACATACGCTGTAATTGCAGGTATCAATATAACCGCTGCATCTGTATTCAAGACAGTATGTTTGGGAACCTTGAACATCCGATTCATGGATACCAAGTATCTTGCCGTAAATTTTACTTCCATATCCACCATAGCTAAATGCTCGTAATTTCATTTCTCCTTTATGTATATCTTTTCCTGATCTAAATTGAATTTTAATGTTTACAAAACAAGCACTATATTTGTCATTAAAATGAAGCGAACGAGGGTACCAGAACCTTTGACGAATTAAAGGATTCATTTTTGAAATTTTATCGTCACATTGCCTAGGAAAATCGATGAATTTCCATTCGTAGTTTGTAATGCCGTAGGAAAAACTCAGGTATGATTTATCAACAGGAGCTGAAGCACATAAATCCTTAGTTGAGTGAAATGGCCCATCGACTGACGATATCAGTTGAACTGTAAGAACCGTTTCATCTGAAGAAATTGAGTATTTTATGCCAGTAGAAGGGTGTGGTTTCCCTGCAGATAAAAGCTGTATGCTTGTTTTTCCGGTTATGAAACCATTTTCGTGATCGCACGGTGCATTGAGGCACTTGCTGGTAGGACTATATACATAATGCGCGATGGTATGTAATGTACGTCCTCGAATTATATTGGTACTGACGGTTATACCATTTGATGGATAATCAATAGGTACCGCCTGCTTTTTATCTTTAAAGAGACGAATTTTGAAATAACAAAGATTGTCTGACAGCCTGTTAACTTTATCATAGTTGTACCATTTTTGCTCGGAGACATCTGCGAGAGCCCCGACCCAAACATTGTCCGTCTGTCTCCTTTTCCTACGCCTATCGGTATATTCTCCTTCATGCTCCCATACTCCGGTTTGAGAATTCAAAGTCCAAAGTTTAAAGTCTTCATAAGTCCCCTTTTCTCCATTTTCTACTGGTATATATGCATCAACAACTTGATTCAATACGATAGGCTGTCCAGACGTATCTTCAAAATAAAGATTGAAAACGCCCATTGAAATCAAATCCCCTGTCAGTCCTTCGTCATCAACGTATTGAAACGATCCCGGAATATGCTCTATTATTGAGGTGTTCAATGGATCAAGATAAGTAAGTCTTGCCTCAACTGTTCCTGTATACTTACTGCCATTTCTGTAACAAAATGCATGTGCTGGAATTTCAAACAAAACGTTTGAAACGTTGGAACCACTCGAACCTGCCATTAACATGTTGTCAATAGCTGAATCAATTTCTACTGGATCCGACGCTTTTATCATTTTGATTTCAACAATTATAAGGCCGTTAAAGTCATCAAATATCTCTACAACTTTGGAAGCTGGTAAAAATAATTTGTAAATATCGTCTTCAATGGTAATGGTCCATCTTGATCTTGTACTGTTCACCATGAATTCAAATGATCCTACAATTGTTGTACGGACTTTTATGTCTCCGTTCAAATAAACAGTAGCAAACTTAACTGGTGTTCCATTCTCCAGTCCAGTTGCTACTCCTGAAATTTTAACTTCTAATGGGGTACACGATGCACAACTACACGATTTCACAACAAATATATCAAGCTCATAATTTGTGCAATTAATTGATTCGACCTGGTACTCTTCGACAGAGCAGCATGTGTCTATTTCTTCTCCACAGGTTCCACTATCTGTTGTAATATCAGCACGACATTTTTTGGCTAAGCACTCTCCTACTTCAAACGCAGACGTATTTGAACCAGGTTGCATACATTCATCAGGTAGGAGTATTGTTTTCTGTTGCAGTGCATCGGAACAAAATTCACTAGGCTCATCTAGAGAAACATGATGATACATAAAGAACTGGACTGATTCGTATATATTTATACAGTAAAAAAGATAATGCATTAAACAGTGAAATGGAATATGTATTCATTGAGCAGACCCTCATTGAACTAATAATTTATTTATTTATTATACCAGATTTATATAGCGCCCTTTTCATGATCAATTTCACGTTCAAAGGCGCTTTACATAGTTCAAATGCAGCCACACAGGGCGCATAATTCATCCTCTACTAGTACAGACACAGAGCGATCTGACCAGAGGGACAGAGTGAGACAAAGTCCCTACGATAGAGAGACCAGAAATGAGATACAGGCTTGTCCGGCTAACTTAGCCTAGTTCGTTGCGAATAGACAGCCTGGTTCTTTAACGTGCCCAGTGTATAGTACTGATACACGCAAGGATTACCTGGGTTCCTGACCAGTACATATCTGGCAAAGTATTGAGGAAATTATCTTTTATCAACCCACGATTAACTCTACCACCACGACCAGTGTAGATCATGATACTCCTGCATATCCTGCATATCCGTGCAGTCTGATCATGATCTGCACTATTTCATTCTCAGCCAGTATAGTTTTGATCAACACCCTTTTTAACAGTTAATGGTACTTTTTCAATTGGAAGACGTTATAGAAATCTAGCAGGATAAGGGTTGTTCTTAATTTGACAGTGAATTAGATACGGCATTCTGTATTTAGATTGTGGTGATTCTTTGAGAAAAGGCTTAACTAAAAATATATGAATATAAATAATAAAATCTGTAAAACGATCCTTTGGAAGCAAAGAATGCAACAAAGTAGCAAGTTTTGTGAGAGAAAAAGACAGGTGTTTTATCAGTCTAACATAAAACATTTTATAAGCTGAATCCATGCAGACTTCTGCTGTATATCGATGTTATTTTCAGAATTCATTATGAAAAAAATATAAAGCAAGTATAAAACTTCGACATCAAGACAAGATGACGGAAAGAAATTGCATTGAGCAATCGTAAATAAAATGAAATTACTGTCAAAAATACAAAAGAAATCATAAATAAATTACTTCACCTGTTCTTGTTAAGTTAATTTCTATAAACGTTTCATTGACGGTCACGGTAGTATCAACGAAGCCTTCTTTTGTAATGTATATTTCTGATGCAGTGCAAGTAGCGTTTAAACTGAAGAACCCCGTTGAGTTGCTCTGTGCCAGGAGCTGTGTCGGTGCGGTTCGTTCATAAAGTTTGGCGCCTATTACTGGATTACCAGTTGCATTTGCAAGTATTCGACCGGTGATATAATTGCTTTTGCAGATACAAGTATCACATCTGTCATTGAGAGCTCCTTTTGCACATATTTGTTTGCAGTCTAAAAGTTAAATCAAAACAAATTTTCAGACTTACGATGGTTAATTTCTGCAGTTTTGATTCACCAAAAGTGCAAATACGCTCACAGAAATAATGAATTTGTCGTATTGGCGATTTTGTTCGTTAATCTGGCGCCTTTAAAGTATCTGTCGTATTGGTACTCTAGTTCTTCTTCGTTCTAGTAGGTTGACGATCTTTGAAAACGCCAACACACAGGACCGAAAAGCCAAAAATCAGCCATCACACAGAATTTATGTTTATATAACTAAATTGTATACTCTTGTGGTAAGAAACAATCCAAGTTTTCGAACATGTCAGTTTAATACTGACACATTGCTATTTTACGTTGTTGTTGTTTTTTTTAAGTTATTTTCTTACTGATGTTTATCTCTTAAATACAATATTTAGTAGTGTCACACTTTATATATCTATCAATTAGTGTTCAACGGTCTTGTTTGTCTAGTTAAGTATTACAAACCTGGGCAATTCCAGTTAGAGCAAGTGCTCTGTTGAAATGTTTCGCCACTACAATCAATATCAAATTCATCAGACTTAATACAGGTTCGTGTTCGAATGTGCGATCCTCCACCACATGTTACATTGCAACTGCCCCATGAAGACCAAGTTGTCCACTTACCAATTACTGAATTAAATTCGGACCTATTGTTATAATCGAGGAATTTGTCTGACATCATAATGAAGAAACCTCCATTATTAGTGTGTGGATTTGTTCCATATGGTTAAGATTAATTTGAAAAAGTAAAAAGTAGAGTCAATAAAATTTAAAATGCAATGTACCTTCAAGACAAAGTACTGACGAAAAGATGAAATATACAAAGAGGTTTTCTATGGAATGTCAGGTAAATTTCTAACGATACTTTTCAAAACAAAACAACATAAAACAAAGTAAAAATCTACTATATGGTTTTGTTACATATAGGTTAGTGGTGCAATTTCTAACGGTAAAGATTTATTGTAGGTATTCAACGGTACTCTTTCTGTTTACTCGATCTACTGATCGCATGGCTGTTATTTTGATCCCTGTGCGAAGCTATGTTCTCTATGGTGATTTGATAAAATACATTGTGTCTTAAATCATTAGTCTTTCACCTTTGATT
>NW_026461061.1:0-79391 GCF_021730395.1 Mercenaria mercenaria | reverse complement strand
CTTTGAAAGTAGTGCTTAGTGCTCCTGTAAAATTTGAAAGCTAGAGCTATTATACTTTGTGTCTTAAGAGTCCGGAAACGGAAAAATCTTATGTTGATCTGGTTCTTTAGGTACGTGTCCGTACCTTTTGACAAGCCTGTAAGTGATTGTCTAGGAGTAAGGAACTCATTTTCCAGATACTGCGAGCTACTTTACATCTTTAATTTTCTTGCAAATAAAATAGCGAATAAGATTTGATCAAAATCCACCTGAAACTTGAATCTAAATGCATGTTTAACAGTCACAAGCGTCTACATTTTCTTTCGCAACGTAAGTAAATATCCGGTGAACATCAAAAAGAACTGGCAAAATAATGTTAAAGTGTGCTGTGACATTAGGTTTTGTTTTTCGTAAAGGGATATATAACCTATGAAATCTGAAAAAAACGGTCCGTTTTCATAGAAAAGTTTGTCTACATGTACCTCTAGCATCAGTTTCTAATAAGTATGAAGTAGGAAATCGAAACCTCTCCAACATCTAAATGAGACGTAACATTTTATAATAACTTCATCAACTGAGCTTGCTTGTGTAGTTTACAAAATTGCTTACTTTTATAATCAGATAATATATTAATCATTTTGTTTCAAATGAAATGGTCATAAGCAATCACTGTTAAAGTACCCTGATAAAATACCTTACATTCATGAATTAATGAAGTTTGATAAGTTTGGATCGTGGAGTCGTTTGAATTCAACTTTATAACAAAATGCCTCTTTTGCATAATTCTTTCTCAAACTAATCAAACTAGTTGTTTTGTTTGGTAACGTTCAAGCCTTGTTTACTAAATATAAACGAAACGAAGAATATGAAATCAAACTCTCCAAATATCTTACACTATGAGAATATGTCATGCATATGAATTGTAATACTGCAAAATATAAAAAGTAAGTAATATCCTTGTAAAAACTGTCTTTCAGAAATTATAAGTAGATTACTATATTTGAACATTGTTGACATATTTCAGTCTTATCGAAAAGCATATTTGTATAATTTAATGTTACAAATTTGGACATATAATTTTGACATATTAGAAATGTGTACTGTTGCAAAATTGTAGCTCGTCTGCATGCATAAACATTAATACAAAAAGGACCCTGATGGCCATGTATCGCTCATCTGACTTTAGAGCCCAGATATCCTAGTATCTAATCTGGCCTAGATTTCATAGAGTCAAACATTTTATGAGGTAGTTCATTAACCACGTTTTTTTTAAGGATTTGACCAAGTTTTTAACTTGATCTAGATTTCATACATACACATATTCTGACAAATATACATGATGATCAAGTTGAAGAAGTGGCCTCTAAAGCTAATGACCTAGAGAACATGTAGCCTTTTGAGTGTTAACAATGTCTTTCCATGATAAGATCGAGTGACCTAGTTTTTGACCTAGAAAATACAGTATCGAACATGACCGAGATTTGACAGAGACAAACATTCTAACAAAGTTTTATTAAAATAAATTAGAAAATTTGGGCTCTACAGTGTTAATAAGATTTCTCTAAGATTCGACCTAGTGACCTAATTCAAGACTACAGGAAACCCAGTTTTTAGCCTGACAAATTTTTCAAAGAGACAGTCATCCTAATAGATGTTTATGAAGATTAATTGGTAAATGTGGTCTTAGATTTTATTGAGGGTAATATTTTGAGCAAGTTTCATTAAGATTGAGAGTGTTAACAGTCAAATTGTTGACGACGGACGATAAATACAACGGTAATCACAATAGCTCACATTGAGCACTTTGTGCTCAGGTGAGCTAAAAACCATATGAATTTGATACATGTTTTAGAACGCAAAGCATATATTATACTTGCTATTTAGTCAATGCATAAGCCTCATTATAGTTAAGTAGGGTATGTTATTTATTATACCTCATTATGTCATGACAGCAAGAAACGGAAAGGAAAAAACAAATTGAACTATTGTTCAAAGGAATATTCAGTGCCCTGAACAAAATAGCGATATAACTAATGCACGGAGGGGCACCAGGGGTCTTCCTCCACCATTAAAGCTGGAAAGTCGCCATATGACCTATTATGTGTTTATGTGTCGGTGCGATGTTAAATCCAATAAAACAAATTGAAAAACAAACTCAAGATAATCATTTCTTAATTGACATCATGTTGCATGCCCAGACAGTTGTGCGGACAAAACGTTTTAACTGGGTACTATGTTTTACCCTATCATTTTTTTCCAAATCTTATCTACAAACTTAACAGGCGGGAAAATTGCTACACTTATCATGACTTTTTACTGTTAAATACAAAAGTGTTCAATATTCGTTCATGTACATGTCTGTAAACAGTTACAGAAAATGTCGACTAAATGTATTCTTAACATCTTAGATCTATAGAAAAATTACTTCTCGCCAACGCTTCTTAGTTTTTTCTTTCAAGAAAATCGAGAACTGTTTGTTCATTCAACGAAAATTTCCAGCAGTTGCATAAAATAAATGTAAGAATAAAACCACTATCAATAAAATTAGATTGCATTGAATTAACAGAAGATGATTCGAAATAATGCTCGGAAGTCAGCTTACCACAACGCCACAATGTCATCAGTTAACTATACAGTTTATATTTGTAATATAAATATTTTCAGGATACAGGTGCGAGGTCAATACATGTAGTATGGCTGTTAATGTTCTATTTAATTTCCAACTTCAGATATATTATTTGAACAAATTCTGCCTAATGATATTGTAAAAAGAGTCAAGATAACTGTTAAGGTATGTAAACGTGTACAATCATTACATTTTATTCAATTTCAAACTTCAGATATATCATATGAACAAATTATGCAAAATGATATTGTAAAAAGAGGCAAGATAATTTGTTATTTATGGGTACAATTTGTTGTTTCATTACGTTGTTATTGCGAAGTAGAATATGAAAGGGTAAAATGTAACTACATTGTAATATTTTTTCATATTAATCTTTTAAAATACGAGGGGTGCAAATATTATACAGGTAGGAGATGTATATTTAAACAATATTTACCAATACACTTTATAGCAAAGCATTTCTGTTTGTATGGGCTAGGTCCCTTGGGTTTATCCATATCGCTAAACACAGATTTAATAATTTTTAAAGGCTGTAACTCTTAGGCCTAACATGATTCGCATTCGTCCTACCATTATGTACAATTTTGCTTCGTATCGATATGATTGACGGACACTGACAGACGGGCACACGTTGAGACACATGGCGACAACTTCACAAATCCGGTATGGATGAATGTACTTAAGTACCAGTGCTTTTAAGGAATTAGATTAACAGAAGTATGAAACAAATAATGACTCTTTATATGATCGGAAAACAATAAAATCCAGAGAGCTAAAACTGTCGTCACTAAATTTTGTTAAATAAGATTGTTTTACTGAATTTGTTAGCACATATCAGTGCATTTTCAAAACAACACTTCATACGATATACCACTTTTCACTGAATTTTGAAGAGAAGCAACATTTTTACCTCTGCGAGATTGTTCGACACAAGCAGTTTGTTTTTGTCTTGTGAAGTACAGACTGAATATGGACCTTTCATATTTATTTTGTTTACAGCTAACACTTTACCAGCTGTTGTCAACTGCACAATTGAATCGGTGCCTGAAGAGCAGATGAAATACAAGTCGTTCATATAATGCGTAATTCCTCTAAGTTTCATGAAACTTTTATCATGAACTGTGCTCCTGTTTCCGTTTGCAAGATTACATATATAAACTGCATTTTCTGTATTGTCTGTTATAAGTAAGTGTCTTGTTTCTTTCGTGTAGCAGCACTTGAAGTTCCTTGCATTGGTAAACTGCATTCCTTCAAAATTAAAATTTAACTGAGCTATGTCTCCGGCAAAGTTAACTTCATGAGCAGGTTCTGAACTATCAAAAGCACCAACAATGCATTTATTGAGGTCAAGGTTCGATACAGAATCACATTTCAGGGAAACTGGGATGACATGTTTTTCAGTTAAAGTATTATTCTCATTTACTTCATAGATATATAATATCTTTCTCAATCCAGTAGTAATGACAACACAGTTGTCCTCAGTAACTGCTAAATTAAGCGGCGAGTATTGCAGTTTGAGTTCTCCTATACTTTCTAACTTTTCATTCATCAAAACACATTTCTTATTACTATAATCAACTGCAACTATTCTACCATCATTCAGAAATTCTATTCCTCGATAACATGGTTCATATTCTTCAATATCTTGTTCAAGCTTGGCTTCGGCCAACAGTTTGAGCGTTTTTGCAGCACAGCTTGGTATAATTTCTGTTTTGGACTCGACTGATACAGACAAATCTTCTGCTGACATGTTTAAGAAATTGTCCATAGTTTTGGGAATATTAAATGATAAGTTTATAGATTCAACTTTGGCAAACTTTAAATCGGCTTGAGATTTTCGACTCGCAAGTTCGTCCATTAACTTTTTCACAACGACAAATTGCTGTTCTTCGGTGCCGTTTTGGTTTGCAAGTTCTAACATATGCATTAAACGACGCATTTCACATGCAATCTCATCGCATCCGACTGCATTTATCATAATTTCAGATGATTTTGCTGTTTGTACTGCTTTTATTTCGCATTTTAGGTTGTCTTCTAATGCATCGAAACGCTCAATAACTTTTTCTTTAAGCTGTTTCAAACGGTCCATCAGCTCAGTTGCTTGAGACGTCAATTTCTTACTTTCACTGACAAAGTGTGCTGCAGACGATTTCATAGTATTCTCTAATTCCGATATTTGCTTCGAAAGTATAGAACGCTGAATTGAGCTACACTTATCCTTTGCAATTTCGCTTATTTCTATCAAGCCTTTGCATTCTCTGTGTGCAATAATAGCACAAGTACTACAACATAGTTTGTCTTCATCTTTGCAATAGAACTTAACCTTTTTGCCATGTTGTTGACATCTCTGGAAAGTTTGAAAAGCCGTGAGAAACTCAACATTTTCTCTTTTCTCAATCTCAACAGATTCGTGATTCCTCGTGAACTCTAAGCTATCATGGACCTTCTTGCATTCAGCACACAGCCTCTCGTTACAAACTGAGCAGAAGATTGTTGCAGAAGTTGCATTGTTCTGTTTCAAGCATGGTTGACATAACTTTTCGTCTTTCTCTGAAGACTTTATGCTAAATGATGCACTCTGTAGTAATGAAGCGAGTGCAAAATTCGGTCGTAAAGATCTAGCCCATTTTTCTGGTGGTTCATCCTTGTCGACAGTTGTCACAAATCGGCAGAGAGGACACTCTATCCCGTCACATAGTATACCCTTTTCTTTGCTTTTTAATATATACTCCTGAATGCATGCTTCGCAAAATGTATGTAAACAGACAAGTGCTTTTGGTTCCTTATAAATCTCAAAACATATAGGACAGTTTGATCCATTTTCTGCTGTGTTAGTAGCCATTGTATATTAGTCTGTAATGAAAATAAGCAAGGTCAATGAAAATGGTACTTAAAGGTCGTCAGACATTCATAGGTTATGGCAAAAATGTCATTTTTAATTGAACTAAAGGGAAATAACCATGCTTTAAAGAGTACATTCTGATTCTAGATTAGCTGAAAAGCATCCACATGTTAATAAAAGACTATTAATATTAACGTATATTTATAAATGATTGCAAAAATATCAGTAAAAATGGCTATTTTAACCAAGTCAGGGACAATACGTATAATACTCGTCTGATTCTAACAACCGTTTACATGGAAGCAGCTGTGAATGAAAATAAACATTCTCACTAAACAACAACTTTTTTTAATAATAGACCCCTGGTCTAAAATCACTGTAATGATTCTGGTAGCACTTACTTAGCTATCTTCCAGTTACTACAAACATTTGACACATACGTTCCATTTTAAATCAAACAAATGGCAATACCTAGGTTCTACCATTCTAGGTTTATTTATACAACATTTTAGGAATGTAGCTTTGAGTAAAAACAAATACTCATACCAAAGATCAGTTCAAGGTGGCAAATCATAACAAAGAAATGGCACCAATTGAACAAGAAATAAAACCAATCAAGGGTATCATTGTAAAGATGCAGGAAACTAACCTCCTGTAACTTGATATTTAACTTTATTATAATCATAGGCTAAAGTTTAAATACTACGACAGAATTCAAAAAAAAAAACTATGAGATTTCAGCAAAAATGATTATTTTTAACGAAATCAAGGGCAGTTACTCCAGTTATACTGATGTAATTTGACATGTGATGTGATGACAAGCGGACGGATAATGTCAAAGTCATATTCGTCTATTTTTCACGAGGTTAACGTTAAAATATCAAGAATTATGCCAGAAAACACTACCTGGGCAAATACACAAGGCTTTCTGTCATTATTCTCGGTTATGTCAGAATTGTAAATAAGTAGTATAAATACATAAAAATCATGACCATTTCTGGTCTGGAGTTTTGGACAAGTTAGCCCATAAACATTTTGAAAAAGAAACTCTAAATTAATTTTCACACCATGTACACAATGCATAATAACCATGTAGGAAAGATAACTCTTGCTTATACTTGATTCGATTTTGGATTCCAATATTATGTATCTACAAATAAATAGAAACGCTCACAATCTCTTTTCATAAGTAGCTTAGAGTTTGATTACATAAAAACTATGAAATTCCATGGGGCCAAACTTTCAATTCTACTTTTAATGGCTAGGCGAATCTTCCTTTGCTATAGATAAGAATGTGATATTGAAAAAAAAATCACCTAGGTCCTACATACCATACATCAGTAAAAATGCAAACAACAGTGACACGTTTTCACAAAAACAGTAAAACAAAGGTCCTTAGGAAGTCACCTTATGACCACAGGCATTTATCATATAAAGTTTGACGTCTATTGGCCAAAGATTTCTCCAGTTATCGATCGGAAACCATTTTAAATTTCAAGGTCGCTGAGACCTTGACCTTCGACCAACTGACCAAAACAATAGGGATTATCTCCTGACTACAGGCAATCATCCCATTGACGCTGTTTAAAATGTCAATGTCACCACGGCCTTGACTTTTCACCTACTGACCCCAAAACCAATAGGAGTCATCTGCTTACCACAGGCAATCAACCTATAAAGGCTGACGCCTGAAGGTCAAACCGTTCATCAATTATCGATTGGAAACCTTTTTCTGTCTCAAAGTCAGTGCCACCTTGACCTTTGACATACTGACCTCAAAAACTGTAGGGGTCCTCTAATTACCGCAGGTAATCAGCCTAAACGTTCTTCAGTTATCAATCGGAAATGGACAAACGGATGGTCAGACCACTATATATGCCAAGGAGCCCGTTGGCGGGAGTGTATTAAAATTTCGAAAAGGATGTAACGTGTCAAAATCTAGATCAATAATGTCTCCAACAACCTTAAAAATAATCAAATAGCATAATCGGTAGAATTATATTATACACCGTATAACCGGCGCCAGTGATTACGGATCACTGCCTGGATGGCAGACCTCAAAATTTGCAGACAATTAATACGTAGGTTAGTTATTTGGTTGTGATAATAGTATACTTAATGCAAGGTGTCTGTTGTACATTGACTGGAGATATCATTAGGTAGTTTTGGACTCGATTTTCCAAGGCAGCATTAAAAAACCGTTTCTGCCAATCACGACAGCAATTTGTCTTTATCCGGGCTAGTTTGGAATCCTATACCATTATCACAACCAAATAACTAACATACGTATTACAGTTCTGCAAAATTTGATGTCTGTCATCCGGGCAATGACGCCGGTAATACGGTGTGTAATCGGTCTTACCTGCCTTGGCATTCATTTGTTATGCAATAACCACAGCAAAGATAACTCTTGCAAATACCTGACTCACGATTTCGAAAATATGTTATCACAATTTTTTTTAAATGCAGGTATTCACTTTTTAAACATAGCTTACTGTTTTGCATAGCGGGTATCTTAAATACTGAATGAATGATCTTTATGACGGGAAAGTGTGCAGCTTTGAAATTATACACTGTTTTCCAAAATGAAAGTACAAAGTATTTGAATGGGGCTAAAATTTCATTTCCGTTTTTTCTCTAAAAGAAATTAGGAAAATCTTCCATTTTAATAAATCCAGTAAATTGTAGGAGAAAAATGCAATTAGCTGCAGACACTTGCTAAAACAAACCCGTGTCAAAATCTAGGACATGACAAACACACAATAACACTTTATCAACACTTTATATGTTTAAAAACACAATTAATTTGTCATTCATTCATACAGTTATAAGAGTTCAAAAGCATAACTTTCATCTGGTTAACAAAAATTACATAAAAGTGTGGGTTGTTGCTAATTCAATAACCATCAAAAATAGTTTGTTTTTTTTGTTGTTGTTTTTTTTGTTGTTGTTGTTTTTTTTTTGTTGTTGTTGTTGCTAGATTATAGGAAAATTTGAGAAAGTGAAATGGCGTAATAAAAACAAAGGGGACCAACAAATTTGACGCGATCCTTTGTTTCCGGTAACATGCTCAAAAAAATTAGGGTAGGTAGATCTAGCGTTTTTTTTTCTTTTTTTGTTCTTTTTTTTTTATTAACGGGTGAAACACAATATAGGGAGCATTTAGAATATCGCATTGTTATACATGGTTTTCAAAAATTTCCTAACCCTTTAGTGCAATTTAACATTTACACTTTATAACACTAAATATAACGAAGTTCTGTGCCAAATTTTATTGATCTAGCTCAAATAGTTTTCAAGCAGTGGCAAAAAACGCATCTAGAAAAAGTCATTTTTGAAGCGTTATGTTGTTGCACTTAGAATTTTCCATATTTTTCAAATAAAATAATGGTATGATATTATATATTTCTATGTAAATGTGTGTTATCAGCATAAAGACAATTTTTTAAGGATTATTTTGGTGTTTGTTTTATCATGATCGGATGAAAATTGTTGAAGCTGTCCAGAAAAATGTGAAATGGGTAAGATGTTATGCAGTTTTTCACTGAAATTCCTTCCTTTTGTTATAATGATTAATTGCAATGCTAACATTATTTTTTCTTTAATATTTTGGTCCGGAATCATTTCTCTGTTGTAATAGTACTTAAAGAAAAAAAATCAAAATCATGTATTTCTGAAATTTATTTGTATGAATTTTTAAAATTGAAAATCAGGTTTTTATGAAAATATGTAGAGTCCGTAACCAATTGTATTTTATTGATTTGTAAGATATTATGAGAGTCTTTATTGATTTTTTCTTATCAAATTTAACTGTTGACATTGAATTTTTATGCTATTTCCTTTATTGTTAACTACATTTTTGCTGTAGCACCACTAATATGGTCACGGACACTACAAAAACACTGTAGTGTCCGTAACCTGTCTTTCAATGGTGTAAATAAACATTTTTTTTAAATTTTGTTTATAGCTATTCTTATTAAAGTAATAACTGATTTCACAAGTTAATTAATCAACTTTATTTTTCATCAACTTGTTGATGTTGCAACCACATTGGAAAACCCTTATTGCGGCATCTTTATATACAGCATCATTTTCTGTTGCTGCAGCATGAAATTGAAAGATGTAATAGCAAACATTGAAGCGATGAGAGATAAAGGATCACTACTTTTTTTCAATTTGGAAGGTTCACTGATGACAAATTTAATAAAGTCTATTAATAATTTCACTACAAAAGGTAAATTTTGTCTATTTAATAATGCTACTTGAAACTGTAGTGTCCGTAACCAGAGCTGAAAAAATTAAAACTTGCATCTTTTTACAGAAAAATGAAAAATTATCATTTCAAAGTTTATTAATATTGAGAAAAAAACAAATATATGTATTTGTTGACAAATATTTTCAGATATAAAAATATAGATACAGTTAAAAAGTGCTAAAAATCATGTTTATCATCTAAATTGCACAGATTTATATTAAAAATGTAAAGATTTGATAATGATAATTAACAGTTATTCACTTAGACAAATTTCTTCAAGAGCATCAATGTTAAGATAATTCAAGTTCATATAGCTTACAATAATGTTTCTTTTCAAAATGTTTCAGAGGGGCAGTGTTATCTGGTTACGGACACTACAGAAATTAAAACAATGTAAAAAACATCCAGTATTACTGAAATTTCTGTTTAAATTATTATACATCTTACAGTTCAAGTGAATAAATCTTTACAAGTATTTATGATTAAAAGTAATATCTAAAAACTTGCAAATGAAAGCAAAATCTCTTCAAGAAGGACTAAGTACAAACCATGTGATGACAGGTACATGTATATTCATTTAGATGAGATTTTATATTTATGTGATGGGCATATGGTGTTGCTGCTCTATGTATGTACGTCCGTCAGTGCGTTCAAAGTCTTGTGTGTCCAACTCCTCCCGCCATTAGATTGCTCTGCTTCAAACTTTCATAGATGAACAACCTTGATGTGTAGATAACCATAAAAGAAGGAATTTCTCAGTGACTATTTTAACCACAGTTATGATACTATGATATTTTTATATAGAAATATAGAATATATCTAGAAAAATCTTGTGTGTCCAACTCCTCCCACACTATTAGCCTGATTTGATTCAAACTTTTCACAGATGAACAAGCTCAAGATGTGTATATTACAATAAAGCGACAATTTTTTTCTGTGACTATTTTACTACAGTTGTGGCCCTTTGATAATTTCTGTTTAATTATAAGGAATATAGAGAAACATTTTTATGTGTCCAACTCCTCCAACACTAGTAGCCTGATTTGTTTCAGACTTTCACAGATGAACAAGCTTGATGTTCAGATGACCGTAAAGGGAGAAATTCTTTCTGTGACTGTTTTTACTTTAGTTATGGCCCTTTGATAATTTTTGCTATATGGAATATAGTATGATAGGAGAAAATCCTGTCAACGATTCCCAAACTTTAAGCCTGATTTGCTTCAAACTTTAACAGATGAACAAGCTTTATGTGCAGACGAAGGAAGGGAATCTTCTCTAAGTATATTTTTACTGGCGGCAGTTATGATCATTTTTGCTTTCTAGAGAATGGGCAATGGCATGTGTATGTGTGCACATCTGTGTCGTATGGTTATAATATCTAGTTTTATACTGCAATTTAATTGCTTTATAATAAAGTAGAAGTATGTCTGATTTCATTGTGCATTTGTGATTCAGATATAGAGTTTTGATCTGATGAGGCACCTGCAGTGCTGAAACTTAAAAGGCACAAAAATGCTGAATAGGTTAGAAGAGGTTAAATGGCAAGAAAGGCAGAAACTCAATCCAGGCCACTGTGAAAATTAAAAGAAAAATGAGAGAGAAAGAAAGAAGGATTGTAGAATGAGACAGCGACAAGAAGTAGTAAAGAGTAACTCAAAACTAGATTAGTTAAGAAAGCAGAACTAATATCAAAATCACATGAAGGAAAAAGAGTGGAAAGAAATTTATGTGTCCGCACAAACATGATCTGTCATAGGAGATAAGAGACAATGTTGTTGCGTTTATAGATGAATCTACTATGACTGATAATAGGGCTACATTTTCAACACCAAGACATCTGAAAATTTGAGAAAAAAAAGTTACAAAAAGATTATAGATATGTGTACTTTCGTTAGATAATTCATATTGTAGTGTCCATAACCATAAACTTAATTTCTTTTTTCTGGTTAGTAACATTCTTGAGGAAAAAAGTGTAAGTGTTAGTTGTGTGATGTGAATACAAAGTATTGATAATAATGTATCACGTAGAGAACTTAATATTGATGGTTAAGTTACAAGATTTCATGAAAACAGTTTTCAGATTTTGTTGTTCTGTTTTCTTTTTCATTGGTTTTAATTTGGCAAGTTGTGTATTTTTGTTTGAAGAATATCAAATTTAAATACACTTTCCATTCAGATATCATTTTAACATTATACCAAATAATTCATGAGTGGATTTAATGTTTTTAACATAATCTAATGCAAAACCATTCTTGAGGCTTTTTTTGTAGTGTCCGTAACCAATTACTGGTATCCATCAACATTTAGGATTTTTTTAAAATTATTCACTTTCCCTTTTAATCTAAGTCATTTTGTTTCAACAAAGACAGAATTTGTGTTGATTTTTCATTAAGTTTTCATCATTAAAACTGAAATTGAAGATGTCAGATGATTTGAAATATACATGTTTTTTAGCAACAAAGTAATATCCAACAATATGTTTCTTTTTTCAGTATCTATACCTTTCCCAGTCCTATTTTTGCCTTGCATTATGTATTTCCATGTGTTTGTCCTACAAAACAGTAAAAATAGTTCAAGTTTATCATAAATTTGAAGCTTTATTTTACAAAATGTACCACTTGTAGTGTCCGTAACCAGCAAAAATATGCATTTTATCAGCCTTTAAAAATTACATTTCCGACACAAGTACCAGCAAACCACTTAAGTTGCTTATACTTCAAGCACTCTACTATGTAGAAAAATACTTTTTTTTGCCAAAATTAAGAACTTATTTTTTCACCTCCAAGTGCAACACTACTGTTCCCTATATTGTGTTTCACCCGTAAGTGAGACTTTTCGGAAATTATTTTTGTGTCAAAAAATGAATAAAAATAAGGGGGTTATGCCTTTAGAGCATCGGTAAGTTGATTTCTAACATCAACCATGTTTAAAGCATGGAAAGTGCAGTTTTGTAATTTTTTGTTAAAAAGTTGAAAAATAATAATCTCCAAGGCCATAAAAACTCGGGTCAAAAAATTAGGGTAGGTCGGGATACGGGAAACAAACATTTTTTACGCCTTATCTGAACGTAGAGTTATTTTGACTAAAAGGGGACTAACTCTAGACAAAATCCAGCGTGTGCGCGAAATAATATAATCGGTATAAAAAGTTTAAAAACATTTAAGTCTTGTCAACAAATACATTACAACACTAAGCTATGCAAAGAAGTCTGCCAGTTCTAGTTGTTTCCAAAAAAAATTGCATAACGAAATCGAAAGTAGAAAGTATAGAAATCGACAGTAGAAACACTTTACCGTTGAATAAACGAAATATACGACTACAACACATTCTCAGTTACATCTCCAATATTTAAAAATGTTCATATTAACTTACCTGGTAAATACATTTAAATCGTAAACACCAAGCAGAAAGCCAGAAAATAAGCAGTCTAGAAATCGAAAGTAGAAACTGTCCAAAACAAAGTATCAATCCAAATTAAACTTACTTTTTTCCAATGAATGATTGTTTAGCCATTCAAATTAGTGTGACGTTTTCATAACAATTTACTGTTAAAAGTAAAGGTTGTTCTTTAACAGCCACTATAATAAAATTGATTTGACCTCAATCCTGCTCTATTTTAAAAATAAACAACTATTTGTGTACACGACGGTAAGCGCACTGACTAGACGGTGACGTCACACTCTATCTATCTATCATCGCCGACTATACTGACTAAAGGTTGGGATTAGGTTTAACATAGGTCCTAAGCGGGTACACTGGCACCAGAACAGAAAGAAAATGCCTCTGTACATATTATACCTTACCCCTAGGTATTCAATAAGAACCATGGTCATGAACGGGAACCCGTTTCAATCGTAAATTTCTCAACTTAAAACGTTCAGTTCGGTGAATGGGTATCTAGTATATTGAACAAGCGATAATTTATCTTCCATCGTGCACCAGTCACATTGTCACAATATTCCATATTGCTGAGATTATCAACATATTTTATGCTTTCGTCAAAGTTACAGAAAAAACTTGCTTGACCTTCCCTAATGAACATTCGGTCTAGAGGTCACGGCAGTGTGCACATGTTTGGCGAAATGTAAACAAACAAAAACAGGATTTAAAAAAAATCACATTTTTACAATAAAACTTGAAATGATGAATGAAATCCATCTTGTATATGATCTTTAATTTGAAATCGTACATTGGTCTGCATCTGTTCTGTTTATTTTATTCATTTTGCACATTTATGCTGCATTGTCACATTTTAGCGAACACGTGTAGTAAAATGACGATTGACATACATTTTCACATTGGCCAATCAGAATGGTTTTGTAATCTAGAACGGAACTTCACCAGGGAAGTTCAAGCAAGTTTTTTGTGTAACGTTGAAATAACTATAAACTACGCGTTGTTTTTCTAAGATAAGATGTATTGAAGAAATGTGACCGGTACACAATGGAAGATAAATTACCACTTGTTTGATATCCATAGGTAGCAGTTGGTAGTTTCCAGCCACATATTTGAATTGGCCAGGGTCAAAATCTGTCATTAGAGATAAAACCTTGAAGTGAAGGCTGTTTTGATGTTTGAAATAATTGTTGATGTGAGTTTGTGATTAACAAGTTTAAGAATGGTATGTTGCAGAAATTCTGGCAGATGCGAATGTAAGCTTGATGGCATCATTTTCATATAACTGCTTGAAATGCGTATATACCACTATCAGCATTGAGCGTCTCGTGAACTGTCAAATGTCATATAGGCCTCACACAGTTGAAAATAGTGAAAAAAGTAATCGGTTGACCGGTATTTTTGTCCAGCTCTGCAAGTAATACTTGAAACTGAGTACAGAATGCAAGTGGCCATTTGGCTCTATCATTTCCCCTAACATTTTAAGGCCAGTTGAAGATATGGCTAATTTGGGCTGAAATGTCATGTATTTTCGCGGGCTGAAATTATCTTTCAGGTGGCTTGTGGATTTAAAAATCTATGCTTTGTATGAAGTGGTCTATGTATTTTATTTCTTCTTCAAGTAAGATGTAAACCGGTATCTTTTTATTTTCAGGTCTGCATCTCGTAAGATATCGGAAGCCGTCTGACTTGGCCACATCGCTCGGAAGTCCGAAGTACTAGAAAAAACCGCCATCTGCTACCATAGTACACATTTACCGAACTGCGTGTTTTAGGTATGAAATGCGCGATTGAAACGGGTTAGTATATTTTCCCCTTCATGACCAAGGTTCTTATAGAATACCTAGGGGTAAGGTATAACATGTACAGAGGCATTTTCTTTCTGTTCTGGTGCCAGTGAGCGGGTAGGTGGATTACATCGGGTAAATATGGCGGATTTTGTTGACAAATCATTTGTTTGTGTGTGTGTGGGGGGGGGGGGGGGGGGGGGGGGGGGGGGGGGGGGCGGGGTCCTGATCAAAGTTAATGGTGAAAACTTTTTAAGCTGCACTCTCACAGTTGAACAAACAGTACAAAAATCATATTATGACGTACTGCGGCTGCGGGCACCGACCGTGAATCCAAACAATACTTGCTGTGTATAATACTAATGAAAAATCAATTCAAAAATAGCACTCTCACAGTTGAGCTAGACTGGCTCCCGTCCCTATGTTATTACATATATCAGTTTTCTTCATTAAGAGGGAAGTAACTCCAGAAGGTTGTATTTACATTGACATCTTTTATTGCCCCTGTCTCCAAAAAAATAATAAAAAAGGTCCCGAGTTATGTCACCTCCAAACAATATTGTCCCTGGCTCCTAAAAAATTCATAAAAAAGGTCCTGAGTTATGTCACCTCCAAACAATATTTTCACACTTACATTTACTATTAAAACTTTCGAATAAAATGTTTCCTGTATTTATATAAAAAAATAACCATGCAGCCAGGGAGCCAGGGAGCCAGGGAGCCAGGCTACAGTTGAGCAAACAGTACATGTATTTATTCTAGGTTTAAAGTAATCGAGATTTTACTGTATTAAAATGTTATTGAAGTGTTGGTTGCACGATTATTTCGTGCAAATTTCAGTTGGTATATAGCTGAGTTGAATAGTCAGTTAAGTCATTCGAGGTTGTCTGCATTGCTTAACACAACACACACTACTTACATGTATACAAACTGGATCCCTTCCCGCCCACCCATTGGAAGCTTTTTCCAATTTCAATAAAATATTCAAGTTTTGAAAAGATACAAATGTGAAAACAAAAAATATTATTACATGACTGTATTCTATTGTTTCTCTGATTAGCTGAAAACGGTTCGAAAAGTAATGAGTACATATCATATCAACTTATCTTGGGTTATAAATAGTACGATAATAAAAATAGATCGAAGTAGGTGCTTGGAAAACCAATATCAACCTGTTGGTCTAAAAATAGACGGCAATATTTCCAATTTCAAAATTCAATTGAATTAAAGATACAATTGTAATAACAAGACTGACTATACATCTATTCATGTAATAAAACAATTATTGACTTTTTCATAGGTTGATATCAGGATTTATCAACCCTCAAATAGTTATATTCACCTCGCCTTCGGCTCGGTGAATATAACTTTTTTCGGGTTGATAAATCCTGATATCAACCTATGAAAAAGTCGATAATTGTATAATGATAATAATGATATTAAAACATTGGCCGATATACACGTTGTCCATTTTGTACACGGTTGGGGTGGCATTTATTTCAATATTTAAAACGAAATTATACAATAACTATGCATAAAGGGAGGCAATCCGAAGTAGAAAATTCAATAATAGTTTCAGTTGTAATCATCAAACTCCTGGCAAATTTTGAAATATTGGAGAAAACAATTATCAAAAGAAAGAAATTAGGAACTAAAAGTAAATTATACATTCATGTTCAGAAAAGTATGACAGCCACGCCATAAACAAATGTAATACGAGTTTTAACGTTATTATGAGTATTAATTTAACAGTACATAGCACTTCATGGAAGTTTTCCTCATGTATTTTATGATGTATTTGGTTAACTTGCTCGGCTTAATTGTAAGAGCTGATTTAAATAAAATCGGTACAGGTTGATAATGATCCTGATAATAATACAGTTTAGTTTATATTTTACAGATAATTCCAAGAGTTGAGGAGTTCTTCTGGATACATTGTCGCCTAGATTTCTTGGGATGGATATGTGTTTTATATTGATGCTTATAGAGAACTGTTCTACAATGGACTGACGTACCATGATCGATACATTTGCCTCGTTTAAAGATCCTTTAAAAATAGAAAGTTACGTTTTCTTGTAAGATAGAAAGATAGAGACAGTGTTTTACCAAAAGTGCAAAATCGATTTTATCATAGTCTCATTAAGATATAAATACATTGTAAGAATTCAAATGAATTTATAGGTACTCGTATATTATAAGCTTAATGTAATGTTATGTTCGGAAGACATACATTTAATGAATGTACAATCTTTTGGCTAGCAATTGAACTTCTATGGACTACATTATCTTCACTGAGGATAATATTTTTCGGCAATAAATTGTGGGGTGGGGGTTGTCAGGCCGCCAGAAGATAGTAGCTGGTCTTGAGAGACTTGGTATCTTTCTACTTCTCCCTCCCACGACGGAGTTAGGGTTGAGTAGCCGCCTCGCAGCACACTGACTGGGAAAGTATATTCATATATGTAAGTTTTCCGTGAAGAAATTAAAGAAAATTGATATTTTATATGATTGAAGTTCAGTTGAACATTAGATTATAAAGGAGGTTTATTCAGATTTTTTGTATAATGTATATAAATATGTGCAGTTTTCGCTCAGTTAAAAACAAAATAGTATTAAAGTTCACGCATGATGTGTTGTGTTAAAGCTTGAAATGTGTTAACAATGTGGATAAATGACAATGCAGACAACAAATCCTAAAATACATTTATGTATTTGTTCTCCTTTCTTCCCTCGATTTACTTTGATTATGGGATAAATAATTTATTTACGTTTGAGCGTAGCGAATTAGGAAATAAAAAGCTCATATTATAACGTGCTGCGAGAATCCAAACATAAGTTGCTGTGTATCGTAAATTCAATACTCCGAATCTCGTCTAGAACGGTACACCCCTATATTTAACGGTGATTTAAAATTGTACAATATATTCGATACTGGAGTGGTGTTCATCCGTACCCCACTATGCTCGTTTTCATATCATAGGAAAATAATATTGGATTTCTAATTTTCGAAGGGATGATTACATTTTTGATGGGATTCAGATTCTTTTTTTTTACTCTAAAACGCTCGAAATTCGCTCTCCGTTGACCCCGAAAAACAAAAATTTTCCGGGACAGGTCCGTACCCCCACCAGCAGGAGGGGGACACCACCTCCCGCACCTACCCCTGTCTGGATCGCCCCTCGAACAAAATCTTGGATCAGCCTCGGAAATCGTCACCCTATGGTGTATATTTTGCCAAAATTATGATAGCCAAGGATTTAGAATTATTAAATAGAGAGTTTGAGATTTCAACCTTCGCCTTCCCTTCAACGTCTCTTGCGAAGTTAACGTATGAAGTTGAAGTTCGATTAAAATTCCTTGAGATTTCAAACATTAGAATGAACCTTACTTCTTTTAATCCGCCCATTCAATTTATCCGTAATTATGATCGTTTATTTCGTGCATTTTGATACCAGTTGTCCGAAAGGGCAGGAATTTTACAAGAGGTAATGAAAATTAAATTAAAAAAAAAACATTTCAATTAATGTAATCACAGCATGGATTTTAGAGCGATTACCAAAAAAAAAATAATAAAAATAAATATAAATAAAACGATAAAATAATGTGAACAATGTAAAAACTCGTTAGTCTTGCAGCTGAGCTCCAAACATTTCGATTTTATATAAAGTTATGTCAGTATAGTCAGTATACAATGCACGATTGTAAATCATATATAGAGGAGATAAAAATGATTATTACATACCTAAAATTATTTTCCATTGGGTTTCAATGGACCGCGATCGTGCAGTATTTTTCCATATCATGACGTTGAACGCTTTCGGACTAGTCCCAATCCGTGACTCTAGTTACCTCCCCTGACGGTCCGTCCATTGCGGATCTCGTTTGTTTAGATTTTTGTTGCTATTGTGTGTTTGTTTAATTTGTAATTTATGCAACATTTTGTTTACTTTTACACTTTGATTAATCTGACCTATTAGATACTGGCACGTAGTAATTTATCAGACTGAAATGAAATGAAAGTTATAATTACGTCATGAGTTGGACTTATATAGGACGTGGAATGTTTTCTTAACGTTGTAATGGAAAGAATCGCGTGACGTCCATGGCGTCCACGCGCAGGTTGCGACAACAAGTTGAGTCATTTTCACGGAAAAATATTAATGCGCATCAATTTGATTTGTTTATTGCATTTTTGGAGTATTTTTTTCCACTGTCTTTCGTGACAGAACGATAATTTAGATATAAATTAATCATTTGATAGTGGATATGTAATAAAAAGGTTATCAACTTTGTATGTGGATATGTGCACTCGTTCTTTCGCGGACAATATTGCGCTCCTAAAGTCGCGCAATATCAACGCTGCAGAACTCGTGCATATATCCACATACAAAGTTAATAACCTATAATGATCATATCAACGTGAAAATGACACTCTGTATGACTCTGTATAATGCCAAACTCTCAGACAGCACAATATGATTTTAATATACTATTTTATAAGTAAAGCATCTGCGGATCCAGGAATTTTGTTAGAGGGACACCAACGTTAAAGAGGATGTCTCCAATTTCAGGGGGGGGGGGGGGGGGGGGGGGGGGGGGGTAGGGGGTATGGTAGGGTCACACCGAGTTTCAAGACCGACTTTCTTTGTAAAATGTAAGAATCAAAGGGGGAATTAACCCACAATGTCCCTCTGTCAGGCTCTGGTTCCGTGCATTTAAAGAATGGAGTTATCCCATACGGCTAACAGGAAACGTCTCTCATCATGATATCATAGATCTGAAATTGTCTGATACTTCAGAAGAATTTTCCGTCTTCCTAGTACCATTTTATGTTTATAATAAAAACGCAATTGTCGTATTAAGTGTCGACAGAAACAGATTGATTTTATATTTGGATGTGAAAATAAAATGTTCCACCAAATGATAATCGCGCGTAATTATTTATTTTTCAAGTAAAATGACTGTCATGCCATGTGCCTCCATCCAGATTTCAGTCCTTGATGCCGAGTATGTGGACAGAGTAGATGTAAAAAGAATGAAGTTTCGACTTTCGTGATATCACATCTTCGGACGTTCAAAACTTCACTTCATACGACAAAAAGGCCCATCTGGTAAAATCGATACCGCCTGGGAACACAAATACGCCGATGAAGTTAAAGTTTGAACAAAATCTCAAAGTTTCTCAAAATCAGTTGATAACTTCATACTTCCAGGTTCAATTCAATGTATTTAGTTAAAATCATTAGCCATACAAAACTTCATTATTCTTATACCTATTGATAGCGTTTCGCATCAAATTTAGTCTAATTATATATATGGATAATCAAATAACTTAATAAGCAGAAATCCTGAAATTAAGCTTTTTATTTCGCATAGTAATAAAGAGAAGTCTTAGGCTTACGTGATATTACATGGAAAACTTTAGTAGCAACGTGTGATATAAATAAAATACACGCATATCGGTGACGTTTTACCCAAAATGTATATGAGAGACGTTGAAGGGGAAGGCGAAGTTTGAAATCTCAAACTCTCTATTAAGTGTGCTTAAACGTACTTGCAGAAGAGAAAGTTACTTTGACACGCCCGAAATGCAACGTTTATGGTAAGGTTGCACAAAGATGACCGCTCGTTACTAGAGGGTTTGCCAGTGACATTAAGTTTATCGTCCTCATATGTTGTTGTTTTTTATGTACACAATAGCTCATTCATATCTACATAGACTGTGCGGAACCATTTTTTTTCTGTATTTAAGAACAGCCATTTGCTAGCTTCATAAAAACCATTTATTGTATATATACACACACATATGCATACATTACATTTAAACAAGCCTTAAACAAAAACAAGCAAATGGATTGGGCCAAAAGATTTTCACTCTTCAAAGCAAAAAAATGAGTTGCTCAAAAGTAATGTAATATGTTTTGTATGGTTGATTTATAAGAATTTTAAGATTATGAATGAAAAGGAATAAACAAAGTTTTTTTGTTTGTTTGGTTTTTGTTGTTGTTGTTGGCGTTGTTGTTGTTTTGTTGTTGTTGTTTCGTAAATACTGCCTTGAACTTAATATAATGAAAGAAAGTTTTTTTTGTTTCCATAGAAACCACCTTTGAGTGAATACAGTATAATAAAAGCTATTTGTAAAACACGTATGCCTCTGTCATTTATAGTGAAAAGCGGTAGGAAGAAAATGCTGTGTACTATATTTTCATTATCTCACGTATTTAACATTTTTAAATACAAGTTCCGTACTTCTAATTCTTTATCAATCAAGCATTCTTAACATATGCTAAAGGCATTGAACATTTTAATTGTCCCGGCCTTTTTTGAAGAAAAAAGGGGGACATAGAAATAGGCTGCATCCTTCCGTCCTTCCGCCCATCGTCCTTCCTTCCGTCCGTCACACTTCGTGTCCGGCCTATAACTGCCATCCATGAAGGGATTTTGAAATAACTTGGCATAAATGTTCACCATAATGAGACAACGTGTCATGCGTAAGACCCAGACGCCTTGCTTCAAGGTCAAGGTCACACTTAGAGGGGTCTGTTTCGTTTCCGGTCCATAACTCTGCCATCCATGAAGGGATTTTGAAATAACTTTGCATAAATATACATCATAATAAGATGACGTGTCTTGCGCAAGACCCAGACCCCTAGTTCCAAAGTCAAGGTCACACATAGAGGTCAAATGTCAGATACAAGAATGACTTTTTCCGGAGCATTTCTTCTTCATGCATGGAGAGATTTTGATGTAACTTGGCACAATTATTCATCATCATGAGATGGAGTGTCGTGTGCAAGAACCAGGTCCCTAATTTAGAATTACTTCCTTTTGTAGTTACCATAAACATCTTATATTGTAACTTTTTTATTACTGGCCGTATGGAAAATCGAGACCACTTTTCTGTAGTACAATATGTATGTTACATCCAACTTTAGGTGTATTTTGACCTATCGCTACCTCGTAAGGATTATTTTATGGACTTAGATTTTTTCAGAATTAACTTCCCTTTGTTGTGAGTATAAATAACTTATATTGTAACTTTTATATAATTGACCGTAGACAAAAATCATAGATGTTACTTTCGAATTTTAGGTGTATTTTAAGGTATCTCTTCCTGGTAAGGAGGGTTTTTTTTGTGGTCTTAGAAAAACAGAACTTACTTCCCTTTGTTGCTACCATAAATAGCTTATTCTTGAAACTTTTTAACCTGGTTGTTAGAACTGGATATGTCGTTGTTTTGGCTTACTGTCTACCAAATTTATACAGAATATGTTTTACTGTAACATCTACATGACGGGTGTATATTGTGACATTCTGGCACTCTTGTTCTTTTTGTTCATGCCAAGATGCTGTATTGGCATGCAGTATGCTTTATGAAAAATGTCCTTAGGCGGGTGACGTTGGTAATTCTGTTACAAATTCTTGTTTCATTTTGACACAACCTTGCTGTTATTATAGTCTGTTTCAAGTGTAAAACCAGATAGATTTCGGGTTCAGCCCCACAGGAGACTGTGTTTTACAAGATATTTATACAACAACTAATGGAAATGACCAACGAAATGATTTACATAGGCGCATACATATGCAACTTTTAGCCAGATAGTTGTTATCATCACTATGGTATGACTGGCTAAATTTGCCGGAGTTTTTTTTTTCTACTCTTTGAGTTCGCAACTTCTTTGGATATTCAACAGAGTAACTAACACTGTTTATAAATCCTTTTTGGTATCATAATAGAAGAAAGATTAAACAATTTTTCCTCCAGAATGCAATGTTTTACAAAACATGATATCAAATCCCACTAGATATATACAATTGTTTATTTCGGTCGGTAAATGAGTTTCAGTAAAATAAAATGTCGAAATGTCGAAATATAACATGTTGTCTGAAATATACTCTGGTTCATGTGTTACATTACGTACATTTTGATGAAGTATAAACAGACATAACCTTTACCCTGCTAAATTTCTATAATGGACTGGCAAAACATTCAGTTTGGGCAGTACCATTATTAATCGAAGGGGTGTTCACTGAAAATGTACTGACTGAATAGCGAACAGTGTAGCTCATGATCAGCCTGTTGATCTTAAGTAGTCTGCACTGGTCGCAGAGGCATAATCGGCATAATCACTTGCCATCAGCTGGCTAAAGGTTAAAGGCTTCATCCGGGCCTCGGGTAAGCTCGACCTCTTCTGACAACAGTGATAATTCAATACGGGACGAAATAAAATCAATACAAAATAAAACAATACTAAATTTCTATTAGAAATGTCAAAATAAGGTATATGTTGTTCACCTGTTTGCCAAATGAATACAAAATGTTGGAACACATCTTACTTGTCAACATAATGTTGACACACGGCCGAAACCTTCAATGCATAGTGCTTATTGAAGATAATACAAATGATTCTTGTTTCAGAAAGACGGGCACTAACTTAAATGCGTAATATATTAAATTTAATTTTGCAATCGTTTTTCCTCTAAAGTTGAATAACTACACAGCCTCTCTAAACAAAAAGGTTCAGTCGTTAGTATAACTATTTGTGAAATCACAACTTTGGTAAAGGAGAGCGATCACAGGACATGCGTGTGTAAGGAGAAAAGAATGGACGGAAATCAAAGCAGACACTGATCAACAGGAGTAAGATTCAAAGTTTGAAAAATATGTTAAAATGTTTGACAAAGCAATTATAATGTTCAGAGGGGCCTTGGCCGAGTGGTTAAGGTCGCTGACTTCAAATCACCTGACCCTCATCGATGTGGGTTTGAGCCTCACTAGGAGTGTTGAATTCTTCATGTGAGGAAGCCATCCAGCTGGCTTACGTAAGGTCGTTGGTTCTACCCAGGTTCCCGCTCGTGATGAAATAATGCACGGAGGGGCACCTGGGATCTTCCTCCACCATCAAAGCTGGAAAGTCGCCATATGGCCTATAATTGTGTCGGTGCGACCTTAAATGTAACAATATATATATATATATATATATGAGCTTCGTAGGTTCTGTACGGAGAGAGATCGTGCATACAGATACGAAAACATCTTTATGACTATTCCGATTAGGCAGCAGATCCTGAGCAAAATTATGATGCAGTTGTATCTTAATGGGAAATCGTCGATAATATAATTCTTTATCAATGAAACATAACATCTCTGTAATAACAAACATCTTAATTGGCGCTTATTAGCACTAACAAACTTACATTCACTGAGTTTCTCGGTCACTGAGTTACTCACAGCTAAAATTGTCAGACTGGATTTTAAACTTTTACTACAGCCCGGGCTTCTTATTTTCTACTGTCAACTAAGTTCCATAGACCAACGTCATAGTCCACTGCACCACGGTGGAATTTTTCATGTCGTGACACTTAAACCGGAATACAGCATCGTGTTTAAATTTTCATGGTAAAATTAACGAAGAGTCAATGCCTTTGAGTGGTTTGTAGCCTGATTTATCACGGTTTAGAACTCGTATGCACACGAATTGAACGTCTAAGCATCTCAACGAAACCGTGGTTAATTAGACAATAAACCACAAAAAGATCTTGATTGTATTCACTGAAACAATTTTATAACAATTATGCAGGGCTTTATTTTTCCAAGTAACCATTGTTTATTTAAGAACTCACAGAGCTTGACATTCTTCTTGTTTACCTGGCAATCAAATCGAGCCATGTTAGAATTTCATTTCAACGGACGAATTTACTTGATCTGTTACAGGAAAAGCAAGAAGACATTTTGATGTTTCAGCAGGCAAAGCTTACACGTGATGAAAAAATATGACATCGGTGTCTTTCCTCACTGAATTTGTTAAACACGCAATTGCGAAAATGCTCGGCAGGGCCTCACATTTCATTATTTTATCCAACTCGTCTATTAAATTCAATATGGAAAAAAACTCATGTAATATCCTCTATATATGTTTTGCTAAGGTATAATGCATATCATTTTCAAAAGGAAATCATTATTTATTGGGTTTTTTTTTTTTTTTTTTTTGTTTTTTTGTTTTTTTTGTTTTTTTTTTGCTTTTTTTTTGGATGTTAACAATTAAATCAATGTAAATCAACAATAAGTTTCTCATTTCAGCTTTTTATCCTTATTTAGGTGAGCATTCCTATGTCTACTAATAAATGTTAAGAAAGTATCCATTCCATGTACAGAATGTACTTTTTCAGGTAATCTTATCATACCCCTACCACTTTTTCTAATCACAAAATCGGTGACCCTTCAAGGTATATTTATTAAAAATCAGTTTCAAAAGAAGGCGTGTTTCAAAATATTTTACTGGAACGCCATGAAGGTACAAAATCAAGCACCATCTAATTATTTCGGTTTGGGAGAGTAACCGAAATTGTACGGGGGAAGGCTCTTGAGTTCCTCGTTTGAAACCACCACTAAGCATAATAAGGTTATCATAATGTACATCTCTCATTATGGCAGCAGAGAGCGCTTTTATCTTCGTGCTAACACACTTTGTTTCTACAGGGTAAAATATACCGCCTCGGTAGCCTAGTGGTAGAGCGTCCGCTTCGAGCGCGGGGGGTCGTGGGTTCGATCTCCGGCCGCGTCATACCAAAGACGTAAAAAATGGTACTAGTAGCTTCCTCGCTTGGCGCTCAGCATTAAGAGGATAGTGCTAGGACTGGTCAGCCCGGTGTCAGTATAATGTGACTGGGTGGGGTATCATGCCACGTGTCTACGGCGTGATATTCCAGTGAGGCAGCACTATAAAGTTGGGCATTGTGCTCGCTGCTACAAGTAGACACCGTCGTTTATATGACTGAAAAGTTGTTGAAAAAGACGTTAAACCCGAACACACACACACACACACGCACGCACGCACGCACGCACACACACACACACACACACACAGGTTAAAATAGATATTTATCTATGTTTTTGAATCTATACTGAAATGAGATTGACTGAAAAAGTTTGCAGATGAAATTGTAAATACACAATAATTCAGGGATGGCTTAAATTGCCCACCAGTATTACAAGAATGATATTCACGAAAGTCATGTGGGAGGAAAAGTAGGTCACTAGGTTATGGTGGGTGTTTAAGCACTATTCAATTATAGTAGCTTATAAATTTATATATTCATTCATAAATTATAGCACGTGAGTCATCTTACACCCCGGGGTGTAAGACAATTTTTTCTAGCACCAGCAAAAACACGGGAAAGTCCTGCCTGGCATGCAAGAAATACAAGTATTTGTTGCTTATAATTAACTTAATACAAAATTCTGAAAATACTTTTATATAAAAAATAATAAGCGGGGTTACCTACGGGCCTTCAAAAGAGTCTTTATGTAACCCCTAGACTGTCTTGATATGATGATTATTAGTTCGTCATGTGTTTTTCCCAATATATTTGGTAAAAACCATAATTTGTCTTTTTGATAAAGCAGTTTGTTATATATATTTACAATCTCACTAAAGTACATCTCCTATTACGCTACGCTTAGGATCTGAGAACGAGCTATTTATAGCCTCGTTCTGACGACCCTTTCGCTAGCCAATCAGAGCTTAACTTACAACATTTTGCAAATCTATAGTTAGCCTTGATTTTTGATATTTACAATTCTTATGTCGTTAAATGTCAGATAGCCGGTTAGCTCAGAAGATAGGCCACTTGCTCTGTATGCGAGGGGTCCCGGGTTCGAGCCCTGGATTGACTGCACATTTTTCTTACTCTTTGACATTCGAACAAGTCGTCTGATTGGTTCAAATAAAAATAGATTTGCGAAAAAAAAATTAGCAATATTGGAAATCCAAAATATACAGAAGACGAATGTGAATGGGTCATTCTCAGATCTTTGTTTAGAAGATCAAGTACTTTAGTCAGAATGATACATTTACTACTTCTTAGTATATTTTGTGCATTCGCTAATTTGTCCTGTCCAATTAATAGTTCGTCATGTACATTTACCAGTATGTCAGGTACATTTCTTAGTTTGTGTTGTGCATTTACTAGTTAATGCTGTCCAATTGATAGCTCGTCATGTGCTTTTCCCAGTATGTTCGGTATATATCATAATTTGCTATGTAGATAAAACAGTAGATAATTTGTTATGTAAATAAAACTGTTTGTTATATACATTTACTAACTTTGTCCGGTATATTACTTAGTGCTGACTTCAAATCACTTGCCCCTCATCGATGTGGGTTCAAGCCTCACTCGGGGCGTTGAATTCTTCATGTGAGGAAGCCATCCAACTGGCTTACGGAAGGTCGGTGGTTCTACCCAGGTGCCCGCTCGTGATGAAATAATGCACGGAGGGGCACCTGGGGTCTTCGTCCACCATTAAAGCTGGAAAGTCGCCATATGACCTATCATGTGTCGGTGCGACGTTAAATCCAACAAAAAAAAATTACTTAGTGCATGTTGTGCATTCGCTAGTTTGTGTTGTCTAGTTCGGCATGTGCTCTGGAACAATATTAAAGCAAAACATTGCATATTGCTTTGTGATATATGCAAGTCACTATCAGACAAACTGACATCAACATTTTGACAACTGAAAATACATCTTGCATTCCTACATGCACATGTCTCTATATGATATTCATATGGTTACATCATTCCTTGTTCATTGTCTGCAATATCCATACTGCTACTCGTATGGTAACATCGAACCTTCTTCATTAGTCTAGAATATATCTTGCTTTCGGTCATGCTGTAACGCGACATGCTACACTGTGATGCTAGGGGTCGTGGGCGGTGTTGTATTTTCCATTACTGCTCATGAACAGGCTCATGAACAGACTCAGTCAAATCGAGACTGCAATTTTCACTGTTTGCGTTGTTCTCGGTGCTTCCGAGGGATCTATTGTCCAGATTTTATGCTACACTGTAGTAAACTTACAATTCTTATCCATGTGTCTATGTAGTATATTTATTGATGATATGTGCTTTAAATTTGGAAGCTGTAGCTTAAGAAATGTAGAAGTAGGTACCAAGTAAAAATCAATGTCAAATTTCAATTCAGAACACAAAAATATGCATGTGGTCCAAATTTAAAGCCTGTAGTTTCAGAAATGTGAAAGACTGACTAGGTCGATCTCAAGATCAAGTTCATTTCGGTACACAAATCTATGCATATGGTCCAAATTTAAAGGCTGTAGCTCGAGTAATGTGAAAGTAAGTCACTAGGTCAAAATCAAAGTCAAATTTCATTTCTGAACACAAAAATTTGCATGTGGTCCGGATTTGAAGCCTGTACCTTCAGAAATGTGAAAGTAGGTATTTAGGTCAATGTCAAAGTTAAGGTATTTTTGGTGCACAAAACTATGCATGTGGTCCGAATTTGAAGGCTGTAGACACAGAAATGTGAAAGTAGGTCACTAGGTCAAAATCAAGGTCAACTCATGTCAAGGTTCATCTTCCCACTCAAAACTATACATGTGGTCCGAATTTGAATGTTGTAGGTTATGGACAAGAAGCTTTTAAAAGTATTTCCCTATACAAGTCTATATGAACCGTGTGACCCCAGGGGACGGGGCCATATTTGATCCTAGGGGGATAATTTGACCAAACATGGCAGAGAACCACTAGATGATGCTACATTACAAATATCAAAGCCATAGGCTTTGTGGTTTAGAAAAGAAGATTTTCCCTATATAAGTCTATGTTAACCATGTGACCTCCAGGGCGGGGCCATATTTGACCCTAGGGGAATAATTTGAACACTCTTAGTAGAAGTCAACTAGATGATGTCACAAACTAAATATCAAAGCCCTTGGCCTTGTGGCTTTGGACAAGAGGTTTTTCAAAGTTTTTCCCTATATAAGTCTATATAAACCATGTGACCTCTGGGCGGGGCCATATTTGACCCCAGGGAAATAATTTGAATCATCTTGGTAGAGAACCACTAGATGATACTACATACCAGATATCAAAGCCCTAGGCTCTGTGGTTTTGAACAAGAAGATTTTCAAAGTTTTTCCCAATATAAATCTATGTAAATTATAAAATAAAACAAAGGGCCATAACTCACTCAAAAATTGTTGAACCAGTCTGATTTTCAGGGGGACACAATTAGGGTAACAATACATCCTTCTGACAAAGTTTAGTCAAAATCTCCTCAGTAGTTTCTGAGGAGATGCGATAACGAGAAATTGTTAACGGACGGAAGGACGACGGACCACGGACGCAGAGTGATTTGAATAGCCCACCATCTGACGATGGTGGGCTAAAAATGTCACAAGGGCAGATACGGGTGGTGGTATGTGGATGGGGGGTACCAAGATACAGTATCAAAAGACTTATCGTAGAGTAAAGATAAATACAGTGTACAGGCGTGACGACCAGGGCGGTGGAATGGTGATGGGAGGAGATAGATTAGAAATAATAATGTAGTAGTGGTAGTTTTGGTGTAATGGTAAACACAACCATGGTAAAGTTTCATCTATTTATTTGTAGGACAGTACCAGTATAGTACACGAAGAAAAACATAAAACATTAAAATCAGGAAAGGTAAAAACAATACGAATTTCAATGCAACAATAGCAGATGTGGAAAAATACAGATTCCACAAAATACATCTCTCGCGGTTATTCAGTTTTTCTGACAACCTGTATGTAGTTTATTTCCATTTTTATCACAACCCCCCTGTGACCAAGTACCATTTTTGCAGCATACATATATAATAACTATTTACAAAGGCATGTGAAATATTTTGTTGCATCACTGGGGGGAAAGATGTTTAAAACGTAAAAATGATTAATGTTCATATTTCAATAGAAATGAGAATTAGAAATGTCTACAAAGTCATCTTTTTTTGTAAAAAAAACTTGTAAAATTTAGTCGAATATATCAAGAAATGGTCTTTAACTATCTGTATTATGCTATTTCAGAAATCTAGCTATTGGTCAGTTTTTACTTAATTGGATAGGCAATCTGAATAAGAAAATGCCCGAAGTCCTTTATGCTATTGTTTTGACCTAGCTAATGTGGACTATATTGTAAACTGGCTAAGCCAAATATGTTATCCGCTATAAATATAGTCGTTATTATTATCATTATTATTATGATTGTTTTGTTTGTTTACATTTCAAAGCGCCTTATTACTGTGCGATACTTATTATTGACATCATGTTGCTTACTCACATAGCTGTGCGGACAAAACGTTTGACTAAGACAGAGTCATATGTTTTACCCTCTCAGTTTTTCAAATTTTATCTACAAGGCGTGAAAATCGTAACATTTATCATGACTTTTTACTGTTTAAAACAACAGTATTCAACATTCGTCTACATACTAGTAAACAGTGACAGAAAATGTCGACTAAACGTATTCTAAACATTTTAGATCTAGACAAATCATTTCTCACTAACGCTTCTTAGTATTTTCAAGAAAATCGAGGACTGTTTGTTCATTCAACGAAAAAATCCAGCAGTTGCATTAAATAAACGTAAGAATAAAGCCGCTATCAATAAAATTATATCACACTGCATTAACAGAAGATGGTTCGAAATGAATTTAATACTTGGAAGCCAGAGAGCTTACGACTACGCCACAATGTCAACAGTAAACTATATAGGTTATATTTGTAAAATAAATATTTTCAGGATACAGGTAGTAAACACTCAAAATTATTGGCGAACATGTCAATACTTACGGTCAATACATTAAGTATGACTGTTAATTATGTAAACGAGTGCAATTATGAAGTTTTATTCAATATCCAACTTCAGATGTATCATATGAACAAATTAAGCAAAATGATGTAAAAAGAGGCAAGGTGATTCGATATTTATGGGTACAATTTGTTGTTTCATTATGTTGTTATATATAGTGATAGGACAAAATCTAACTAACATTTTTTCATATTATTTTTTTTAAATAGGAGGGATGCGATTATTATACAGGCAGTAGATGTATATCTAAACAATATACACAAGCACACTTTATAGCAAAGCATTTCTGTTTGTATTGGCTAGGTATAGAAATAGTACTAGAGATCAATCAATGACATAAATAATAATCCCTCCCTGCATTAACCTGTACACCTGTATAACACCAGTTAATAGGACGAACGAAGTCACTGTATGGTTAAAAACTTAATGATAAGTCATTTCATTGTAATTTCAAATTTCATGGTAAATATAGATATATATTGGTAGAAATAGCATTATATGTAAATTTCAGCTTAAACAGTGGATCTGAATTTATTTTATTAGACTTAAAATATGTTCCGATGTTATACAAAAAATCATGTATTTGACAATTATTTTGCATTGAGTTAAGTTCTTCCGCAATAATCCAGATATAATTGGGGATTAAATATTGATCAATGACTTGATAGGTAGGACTATCTGCAAGAGGAGATACATGGAAATTGAATAAAAAGTTTGAGAAAATCTTAAACAGCATGCTTCAAAATGATCAAATCAAGACTTATGTATTTAAACAACCAAAGTTAATTGTTTAATTGCTTTTCAGAATTTAAAATTTTAGGTACTATCTCTACCAAACACAGTATTTTACAATTTTTAACGGCTATAAATCTTTCGCATTCGTCCTAACATTATGCACAATTTTACTTCGTACTGATATGACGGACGGACACTGACAGACGGACAGACGATTGGACACATGGCGCAACTTCACAAATCAGGTATGGATGAATGAACTTAAGTAGCAGTCCTTTTGTGGAATTAGCTTAACACAAACTTGTATGAAACAAAAACAAAGATGTGTCTTTATATGATTGGAAAACAATGAATTCCAGAGAGCTAAACCTAGCAACACCAAATGATTTACCCATTGTAAAGATTGTTTTACTAAGTATGTTTACACATCTCAGTGCATTTTCAAAACAACACTTCATACGATATGTCACTGTTCAATTTTGAAGAGAAGCAACCTTTTAACCTCTGAGTGATTGTTCGACACAAGCAATTTGTTTTTGTCTTGTGAAATGCAGATTGAATACGGACAGTTCATATTTATTTTGTTTACAGCTAACACTTTACCAGCTGTTGTCAACTGCACAATTGAATCGGTGCCTGAAGAGCAGATGAAATACAAGTCGTTCATATAATGTGAAATTCCTCTAGGTTTAACGAAACTTTTATCTTGGACTGTGTTCCTGTTTCCGTTTGCGAGATCACATATATGAACTGCATCGTCTCTCTTGTCTGTTATAAGTAACTGCCTTGTTTCTTTCGTATAGCAGCACTTGAAGTTCTTCGCAGTAGCGAACTGCATTCCTTCAAAATCAAAATTTAATTGAGTTATGTCTCCGGCAAAGTTAATTTCATGAGCAGGTTCTGGACTATCAAAAGCGCCAACAATACATTTATTGGTGTCAAAGTTTGATATAGAATCACATTTCAGGGAAACAGGGATGACATGTTTTTCAGTTAAAGTGTTATTTTCATTTACTTCATAGATATATAATTTCTTTTTCAATCCAGCAGTAATGACAACACAGTTGTCCTCAGTAACTGCTAAATTAAACGGCGAGTATGGCAATTTGAGTCCCCCTATACTTTTTAAGTTTTCATTCATCAAAACACATTTCTTATTACTATGATCAACTGCAAGTATTTTACCATCATTAAGAAATCCTATTCCACGATACCATGGTTTACATTCTTCACCGACATCTTGCTCAATCTTGGCTTCGGCCAACAGACTGAGCGTTTTTGCAGCACAGCTTGGTATAACTTCTGTTTTGGACTCGACTGATACAGACATATTTTCTGCTGATATGTCTAAGAAATTGTCTATCGTCTTGGGAATATTCAGCGATAAGTTTATAGATTCAACTTTGGCAAACTTTAAATCGGCTTGAGATTTTCGACCCACAAATTCGTTCATTAACTTTTTCACAACGACAAATTGCTGTTCTTCTGTGCCGTTTTGGTTTGCAAGTTCTAACATATGCATTAAACGACGCATTTCGCATGCGATCTCATCGCATCCGAAAGCATTTATCATAATTTCAGATGATTTTGCTGTTTGTACTGCTTTTATTTCGCCTTTCAGATTGTCATCTAATGCATCGAAACGATGAATGACTTTTTCTCTAAGCTGTTTCAAATGGTCCATCAGTTCAGTTGCCTGTGACGTCAATTTCTTACTTTCACTGACAAAGTGTGCTGCAGAAGATTTCATAGTATTCTCTAATTCCGATATTTGTTTCGAAAGTATAGAACGCTGAATTGAGCTAAACTTATCCTTTACCATTTCGCTTATTTCTACCAAGCCTTTGCATTCTCTGTGTGTAATAATAGCACACGTACTACAACATAGTTTGTCTTCATCTTTACAATAGAACTTTACCTTTTTGCCATGTTGTTGGCATCTCTGGTAAGATTGGAAAGCTGTGAGAAATTCAACATTTTCTCTTTTCTCAATCTCAACAGATTCGTGATTCTTCGAGAACTCTAAACTATCATGGACTTTCTTGCATTCAACACACAGCCTTTCGTTACAATCAGAGCAGAAGATTGTTGCAGAAGTTGTATTGTTCTGTTTCAAGCACGGCTGACATAACTTTTCGTCTTTCTCGGAAGACTTGATGCTAAATGATGCACTCTGTAGTAATGAAGCGAGAGCAAAATTCGGTCGTAAAGATTTAGCCCACTTTTCTGGTGGTTCGTCCTTTTCGACAGCTGTCACAAATCGACAGAGAGGACATTCTATCCCGTCACTTAGTGTACCCTTCTCTTTGCTTTTTAATATATAGTCCTGAATGCATGCTTCACAAAATGTATGTAAGCAGACAAGTGCTTTCGGTTCCTTATAAATTTCAAAACATATAGGACAGTTTGATCCATCATCTGCTGTGTTAGCAGAAGCTGCTGCTGTAGCCATTGTATAACAGTCTGCAATGAAAATAAGTAACGTCAATGAAATGGTATCCATTTACATTAAAAAGACGTCAGACATTCATAGGTTATTGCAAAAAAAATGTTTTTTAATTGAACTAAAGGAACATAACCCTGATATTAAAGAGTACATTCTGATTAGCTGATTAGATTAATTGAAAAGCATCCACATGTTAATAAAACAAGAGGGACCTCAAGGCCCTGTATCGCTCAACTGACCTAATTCTAACCCCTGATATATGTAAGAATCTAAGTTGACCTTGGTTTTATAGAGACAAACATTTTGACAAAATTTTACGAAGATCAAGTAGAAAATGTGACTTCTAGAGTTTAATATGAGTGTTATTCTAGCTCTCAAAAAGGCAGGGTGCTGTTTTAAATTTGAAACCGATAGAAGTGTTTTCGTTTTCGATTTTTGTGTCTTTTATTCATTTATGATTATTGCACACTTGTCACAGGCCAAGGTTGTAAATGATGTCTTTTTAAAACCAGTAACAAATAATTTGATTTTAGGGACATGATTTGAACAAACTATCTAAGCTGAAAGGCTTGAGGTTAGTTCAGAAGTAAGTCTTTGTGAAATAAGTGTATTTCAGGGCGATAGCAACTGTGAAGAGGGAGGGGGTGGGCAGGATGATTAGAACAAACTTAGAAAAGGACCACTATAAAATGTTATATGTAAAATATCAAATGCGTTAAGGGTATTACAGTTTTAGAGTGTTTAAAAGATTATTCAAGATACCTACTGAAATCTGTTAAAAATTATATAGGTGTTCAAAATCTCTTTGGTGTAACTTCAAGAAGAAGAGTGGGACAGTATGTCAGGATTAAGATAATAAAATATGAGTAATGAAATCTGTATCGAAAGTTACATGTATACACGTGGTCCATTTTTCTATGCTGTACTTTCAAAAACAAGAAAGTAAGTCAGTAGGTCAAGTTTTAAGACTTTTCAAGATGAGTAATGAAATCTGCATCAAAAATTACAAAAGGGATCCAACTTTCTATGCTGTAACTTTAAAAACACGGAAGTAGGTCAGTAGGTCAGGATTAGGGCTATTCAATATGAGTACTGAAATCTGTATCAAATATTGTACAGGTGGTCCATATTTCGTTGCTGTTACTTCAGAAACAAGAAAGCAGGTCAGTAGGTCACAATTAAGGCGATTTCAAGGTAAGTACTGAAATCTGTATCAAATATTATAAATGTGGTCCAAATTTCGCTGCTGTAAATTCAAAACAAGAAAGTAGGCCAGTAGGTCATGATTACGGCTATTCAATATGAGTACTGAAATCCGTACACAATATTATACATGTAATCCAAATTTCGTTGCTGTAACTTCAAAAACAAGAAAGTAGGTCAGTTAGTCACGATTAAGTATTTCAAGATTGTATCTTAAAAATAAAACAAGAATGTAGGTCAGTAGGTCACATTCATAGTCACTGAAAGTCAGTTATAAGATTGTTTTACAAACCTGTACACGTCATCCAAATTTCAAGCCGGGTGACTTAGTTTTTGACTACATATCTCCCAGATTCAAACATGGCGTAGAGATTATCAAAAAATAACATTATGGCCAAGTTTCATGAAGATATGGTCATGAATGTGGTCTCTAGAGTATTAACAAGCTTTTAACTTGATTTGACCTGGTAGTCTAGTTTTTGACCCATTATAATCCAGATTCAAACTTTACCTAAAGATTATCAAAAATAACATTCTGACCAAGTTCCGTGATGAAATGGCAATAAATGTGGCCTCTAGAGTGTTCACAAGCTTTTCATTGATTTGAACTGGTAAACTAGTTTTTGACCCCATATGACCCAGATTCGATTTTGACCTGGAGGTCATCATGATAAACATTCTGATCAATTTTCATGAGTTTAAAACTTAAACTTAGGTCTCTATAGTGTTTACAAGCTTTACCTTTGATCTGAATTTGACCCCACCTGACCAAGACTGGAACTTGACCTAACGATCATCAAGATTAACATTCTGAGCAAATTTCATTAAGATATGGTCATAAATGAGGCATCTAAAGTGTTAACTATCTTTTCTTTTGATTTGACCTAGTGACCTATTTTTCACAGATTCCAAATGACCAAGATTCGAATTTGACCTAATGATCATACAGATTAACATTCAAAATAAGTTTCATGAAGATACAGTCATAAATGTGGCCTCTAAATTGTAAACAAGCTTTACCTTTGATTTGACCGGGTGACCTAGTTTTTGATCCCACCTGACCCAGATTCAAACTTGACCTTAAGATCATCAAGATTAATATTCTGATCAATTCTCATGAGTTTCACACTTAACGTTAGGTCTCTAGAGTGTTAACAATGTTAACCTTTGATCTGACCTAGTGGCCTAGTTTTTGACCTACATAATCAAGATTCCAACTTGACTTGCAGATCATCAAGGTTAACATTCTGACTAAGTTTCATGAAGGTACAGTCATACATGTGGCCTCTAGCGTGTTAAAACTCTTTTCCTTTGATTTAACCTAATGACCTAGTTTTTGACCACATATGACTCAGATTTTAAACCTATCTAAAAATCATAAAATTAACATTCTGACCACATTCATTGAGATATGTTCATAAATGTGGCCTCTAAAGTGTTAACTAGATTTTCCTTTGATTTGACCTAGTTACCCAATTTTTGACCACACTTGACTCAGATTTAAACTTGACATAAAGATCATCAAGATTAACATTCTGATTAACTTTCATTAGGATATAGTCATACATGTGGCCTCTAGAGTGTTAAGTAGCTTTTTCTTGAATTTGACCTGGTGACCTAGTTTTTTCTGAGCAAGTTGCATTAAGATTGGGCCAAAATTGTGACCTCTGGAGTGTAAACAGTCAAATTGTTGGCGACGGACGACGGACACAGGGCGATCACAAAAGCTCATTTTGAGCACTTCGTGCACAGGTGAGCTAAAAACTATTAATATTAATATATATCTATAAATGATTGCAAAATTATTAGTAAAAATGGCTATTTTAACCAAATCAGGGACAATACGTATAATGCTCCTCTGATTTTAACAACATTTTGCCTGGAAGCAGCTGAGTGAATATAAACATTCTCACCAAACAATAACTTTTTTAAATAAAGGACCCAAAGTCTAAAATCACTGTGAAGATACTGGCAGCATTTACTGTAAACTATCTTCCAGTTACTAAAAACATACGTTTCATTTTAACTCAAACAAATGGCAAAACCTCTGGTCGTTCTAGGTTTATCTATACAACATGTTTAGGACAGTAGCTTTGAGTAAAAATAAATACTCATACCAAAGATCAGTTCAGGGTGACAGATCATTACAAAAGTATGACACCAAAATATACTTTTTAAAATCAATCAAGGGGCACTAACTCTGGTTTCATTGTAAAGATGCAGGAAACTACCCTCTTGTGACTTGATATTTAGATTTATTATAATTATAGACTAAGTTTATATACTATGACAAAATACAGAAATCATTAGAATTCAGCAAAAAATGATTAGTTTTAACGAAATCAATGGCAATTTCTCCAGATAATGGAGAGGACTTCAATAAGCTTACTGGCTTCCAGTCTAATCAAGAATTTATGTATGTAAATAATCATTTGAAATGTACATATTGGGAAATAAAATATGTTTAAACCAATTTCTCCAGTTATACTGATGTAATTTGACAAGTGATGTGGTGACAAGCGGACGGATAATGTCAAAGCTATATTCATCCGTTCTTCACGAGGTTAATATGTAAACATATCAAGAACACTACAAGGGCAAATACACAAAGCTTTCTGTCATTATTGTAAGTTATGTCAGAATTGTAAAATTAATATGTAAGTAGTATAAATACATAAAAAATAATGACCACTTCTGGCCAGTTGATTCCGAAAACAATAGGAATTTCCCACTGAACACAGGCAATTGCCCTATGAAGTTTGACGCCTGCAGGCCAAAGCGTTCTTCAGTGATTTTCAATCTCAAGGTCACTGAGATCCTGATCTTTGACCTACTTACCCCCAAAACCATAGAAGTAACCTTATGACCACAGGCAATCACCACATGAAGTTTGACGCTGTAGGCCAAAGCGTTCTATCGATCGGAAACCGTTTAAAATCTCAGGAGCTCTACGACATTGACCTTACACCTACTGACCCCAAAACCAGTAGTAGTCATCTACTTACCAACCTATAAAGGCTGACGCCTGTAGGTCTGTGCGTTCATTAATTATCGATTGGAAACCTTTCTTTCAGTCTCAAGGTCAGTTCCACCTTGACCTTTGACATACTGACCCCAAAAACTGTAGAGGCCTCTAATTACCGCAGGCAATCATCCTATACGTTTGACACCAGTAAGCCTAAGCGTTCTTCAGTTATCAATCGGAAATGGACGGACAGACGGACGGTCAGACTACTATATATGCCTCCCGTAGGCGGGGGTGCACACACATTTCGAAAGATATGTAACGTGTCAATATCTAGGTCATTAATGTCTCCTACAACTTTAAAAATAATCAAATTTCATAACCGGTAGAATTATATTATAATCGGTCTTACCTGCCTTGTCATTCATACACAAATTAGAGGTAGCAATAACCACAAGAAGGTAAATCTTGCAAATACCTGACTCACGATTTCCAAACAATGTGACCACAAAATAACTTTTAAATGCTGGCATTCACTTTTTAAACCTAGTTTAGTGTGTTGCATAGATTGTATCTGAAATACTGAATGATCTTTAAGGCGGGAAAGTGTGCAGATTGGAAATTATACACTGTTTTCCAAAGTGAAAGCACCAAGTATTTGAACGGGGCTAGAATTTCATTTTTTACTGAATGGCTGCGTAATCTCTCTAAAGTAATTAGGGAAATCTCCCCTTTTAACAGATAAATAAGTCATATTAAAATAAATCAAATCCATGTAGGAGAAAAATGCAATAAGCTGCGGTCACTTTTCCTAAAAAAAACATAAACAATTTGTCATGTGTCAAAATCTAGAACATGACTTAAACACCCAATAAAACTTAATCAGTACATTTTATGTTCAAAAACACAATTGATTTATCATTCATACACATATAAGAGTTCAAAAGCATAATTTTCATCTAGTAAACAAAACTAACAAAAAAGTGTGGGATGTTGCTAGATTATAAAAAAATCTGCGAAAGTTTAATTTAAAACTTTAAACTATTTACTATCCGAGTATTAATTCCTGCTACAATTTACAAAGTAGTTCCATTGTCATATTACTTTACAGTCATTTTAAACAAAGTATACATACTGTTTGTAAAGGCATACATTACTGACATGCAAATGACGTAATATAAACAAACGGGACTAACTCAAGTCAAAATCCAGCGTGTGTGCGAAATATATATAATTGGTATAAAAACATTAAATCTCGTCAACAACTACATTACAACACTAAAGCTAAAAAGATATGTGTGGTTCAGGTAACTCGACCGGTCCTATTATTTTACCGCCGACCATAAGACTTTTTATCGACTTTGGAAACGAAAACTTTTCGCGGTAAAGAATTAGCCTGGGACGATAAATATCGAGTACAAACTGAAACGCTAAGAAAGCGTCTATCGACAGATAATCCGATATTTAGCAATACACGAAGACAATACACCAAGTGTCAATATCGAATTACACCTCGGGGCATAATTTTAAACTTCACGGAGAGTTGCGAGAGTGTTCCTTCACGCAAGAACGATTATCAGTCAATCTGATTCGCCAAACTTCGCCCCGCCTACTTCACCATATGACCACAGGTATTCATCCTATTAAGTTTGACTTCTATTGGCCAAAGCTTTCCCTAGTTATCGATAAATTAAACTATTTCATTCCAGTTTACACAGTACAGCCATTTAATTGCTAAACCGTTTTAAATATCAAGGTCGCAGCGACCTTGACCTTTGACCAACTGACCCCCAAAACAATAAAGATTATCTCCTGACCACAGGCAATCATCCTATGTTTGATGCTGTAGGCCAAAGCGTTCTATCGATCGGAAACCGTTTAAAATCTCAAGGTCTCCATGACCTTGACCTTTCACCCACTGACCCCAAAACCAATAGGAGTCATCTTCTTACCACATGCAATAAACCTTTTAAGGCTGACGCTTGTAGGTAAATGCATTCATCAATTATCGATTGGAAACCTTTTTCCAGTCTCAAGGTCAGTTCTACCTTTGACATACTGACCCTAAAAACTGTAGGGGCCTCTAATTTCCGCAGGCAATCATCCTATAACGTTTGCCGTCAGTAAGCCTAAGTGTTCTTCAGTTATCAATCGGAAATGAACGGACTGACGGACAGTCAGACTACTATGTATGCCTCCCGTTGACGGGGTGCACACAAATTTAAAGATATGTAACGTGTCAAAATCTAGGTCATTAATGTCTCCTACAACTTTAAAAATAATCAAATATCATAATCGGTAGAATTATATTATAATCGGTCTTGCCTGCCTTGTCATTCATACACAAATTAGAGGTAGCAATAACCACAAGAAGGTAACTTATGCAAATACCTGACTCACGATTTCCAAAAAATGTGACCACAAAAAATCTTTTAAATGCTGGCATTAACTTTTTAAACCTAGTTTATTGTGTTGCACAGAGGACATCTTATATACTGAATGATCTTTAAGGCGGGAAAGTGTGCAAATTGGAAATTATACACTGTTTTCCAACGTGAAAGTACCAAGTATTTGAATGGGGCTAAAATTTCATTTTTTTTTGTACTAAATGGCTGCGTAATCTCTCTTAAGAAATTAGGGAAATCTCCCCTTTTAACAGATAAATAAGTCATATTAAAATAAATCAAATCCATGTAGGAGATAAATGCAATTAGCTGCGGTCACTTTTCCTAAAAAAAGCGTGAACAATTTGTCACGTGTCAAACTCTAGAATATGACTTAAACACCCAATAAAACTTCATGAATAAATCTTATGTTCAAAAACACAATTGATGTGTCATTCATACACATATCGAGGGTTCAAAGCAATAAGGGCGTAACTACATTTTTGAAAACTTTTCAAGAGAAGAAAAAAAACTATATTGTTTTCTTCTGTGTTCAGTCACATACAAATTTACCAAAGTTTTTCATTTAAATTTAAACATGTTATATGAAACAGGAAACAACATGAATGAAATTTGACAAAGTAACAGTATATTTTAAAACATTTGACTTAAGCCCTTCTTGCATGATTTTACATGTAAATCTGGAGTAATTTTATATGCAAGATGGACATAAGTGGACTTACGCCTTTATTGCAGGAAATTTTCTGTTGAAGTTGGTAAAATTGTGTCATGCAACAAGGTAGTATGTACAAATAAGTAAATACAACTAAAGCATACTAGCACTTTTATACTCATTAAATGAAACATGTAAGAACATAATTGAAATTGAAGAATGTAACAGCCTATTTTAAAGTATCAGACTTACAGCAAGGTTTTTTCATGTACATCCGGAGAGACTGTATTTGCAAAATGGGCAAAAGCGTTCTTTTGCAGTAAAAATTCTTTACTTTTAAAAAGTTTCTGATGAATTTAATATTTTTTCACGTAAAATGGTATTATTATACAACAGAATACAATTATAAACAACTAATTTATGTCTGCATTTTCTTTAATTAAACTGAATATTACACATCTCAATTTTTTCCTCCAGACCTGAATGAGTGTCTTTCTATTTGGCACTATAATAAAGGGAAAACGACAAAAAAGACTTTAAAATAGCAAAACGGTATACATATAGGGCGTCTATCAAATAGGACAAATGGAATCTGTCAGTCACTCTATTTCTTAAATTTCAGTCTTGCAAACTTTATCAAAGACAAATGACATTAATTGTATATCTGTACAAAATGAAAACACCACAAAATACAGGACATGACACACAGGAGATGGCATCAGTTACCACAGCACAGTAACAGCATCTTTGCTGCATGTTATAACATGACAATTCTCCTTGCCTATTTAAATAATAAACTGAAACGGGGAGCGGTGGTCTAGTGGATAAAGTGTCGATCGCTCAATCATGGGGTCGTGGGTTTGAGCCCCACTGGTGTCACAACCATGACCTCTCATATGACACCAGTATTGGATTTTCCAGAAGCAGACGCAAGAGTGGTTCCAATAAGCTTGAAGCTTTCATCATAAACTTAACTAATAAACTGAAAACTAGATGTGTGTATATAGGACACAGGTGCCCCCACCTCCTGTCAATGTACATCATGGTTTCATGACTCTGTGTGAAATATCTTAGATACATGCAACACAATTAAATGTTTCATCAATTTAATGTGTATTTTTTGCTAAGTCAAAGACCATAACTCCTGACTGGCTGAATGAAATCCCAAACAGAACACCCAAATGTACAAGTTCACATGCTATAACAATCCCTTGATGTTTTCTGACTCTAATTCAAATACTTCTTGAGATACAGGCAACACAAACTTGTTTACCCTTTATGCATTTTTTGACTTAATCAAGGCCCATAACTTTAGTATGACCAAAAGAAATCCTGAATGAAACCTTAGGTGCACAAATTTACATGCTGAATAATATTTCTATTATATTTCACCCTCTTTGACCCGTGGTCAAATACGTTTTAAGATAAGTGTATCACAAACTTTTATATTCATTTTATGCATATTTTTTTTAAGTGAAGGGCCATAACTATGGTCTGGCTGAATAAGATCACAAATAAAACACCAGGCACAGAACTCAAGTGCTGAATAATAATCCTGTAATGTTTCATTATCTCTAAGGTCAAATACTTTCTGAGTTACTGTGATATGACACAGACTTAAAATAAATTATTGGTTAGCTGTGAGAGATCCAAATTAAGATACCAGCTAGGTGCACAATTTCACTTAATTGATGACACTTTGTAAAATACATTTTTTGAGATATGCACAAAATAAATTTGAACGAAAATACAAGGGCAACTCAAAGTGCCCCCATCCAACCCTTGCTCATGAAATTTTGGATGGCTCAAAATCACACAGTGACTGTAACAATGTTAATACCAAAAGAATCTGTTCAGTTGCAGATTTAGCATGCCTATAATATGACATATTCCACCTGAGCACAATGCAAAAACCACAAATTGGTTTATAAGTAAATATATGAAATGGCATAGAAAATATGTGGTAAGTACCTGTATACAAAACAAGAGCACAGCCTTGCGGGTGCAGACGCTCATCTGATTTTATTGTCTCTGTATAATAGAAATATTGTCTAACCATGATTTTCGAAGTCCAAAAGGGGCCATAATTCTTGCAAAAACAATTTAAAATTACGGTACTTGCTGTGCAGAGTCAGCTTTAATAGCGAATGCCTTCACCAAGATTTAAAGCAATAGCTTTGACCTTTAAGGAGAAAAGTTGACCTAAATGCAAAATTTAACTAAAAAATCTGATATTTTGCTATTCCAAATGGGGCCATTATTCTTGCAAAAAGCAGGATGGAGTTATGTTTCTTGCTGTACATAGTCAGTTACTGATATTGAACAAGTGTTGCAAGTTTTAAAGCAATAGTTTTGATAGTTGACTTAAACATAAAACTTAACCAGGCAATGCGGACATCGACACAGACGTTGACGCCTATCAAGTGATGACAATAACTCATCAATTTTTTTTTTCAAAAAAATCAGATAAGCTAAAAAACAAAGCTTCGAATATTACCAAACTGGCTTCATGTATTATTATGTTACTGAATAATACAGTCACACTCACATTTTCAAATACTGTATGCTGTATGTCTTAGGCTGTGGCTGTTCACTGTAAACTATAGCCTGAAGTACTGGCTTTTGATATAACGGATATGACACCTTTTTGATTTTCACTTTATTATTAAAGTACAAATGCGTAGCTACCTTTACGCAAATACGCAGCCGCGTAGTGAAAATCTGGCAATTATACACAATTAATTGGCTAGTGTCATGCAACGGAGATGGCTTCATACACTATCATTGCTTACTTCATATTGTGTTTGAAGTACAGCAAACTCCGGTTTTAGCGAACTCATCGGGACAAGCAAGTGCGTTTTCGTAATAAAGCGAACCTGTTTCTTATAGACATTATTTGTATAGCAAACTGATTTATATGATTAGTTGATTTAACGTGCACTGAAATTCACCAATTGTCTTTGTAGTTTTATAACAATTTAGGTGCAGCTTTGCAATTTATCTCATAATCCTACTATCTGATTGCTTATTTTGTAATAATCCTGACCATCTGAAATATTACAATCATATGCTGTCTAGGAGGAAATTTCTATAACAAAATTATAATACAGTGTTAACAATTAATAAAATGTTGGTTGAGAAATCAGAAAAAAATACATTTTCAAGGCTAAAAGCTTTTGAATATGACTTTTTGTATAACTCTGCAGACGTAATTTGCCTCGCATAATATTCACTTTATCTTGAGCTGAGCGCGAAACTGTTGTAACGGTATATAAATTAAAAAAAAAAGAAGATATAATAGCTTCACACTTAGCCTTTGATACCATAGATATATGTTATAATTGTACTTAAGTGTATGAAATTATCAACTATTATTCCATAGAAAATAAAATTCAATAGAAATCCATTCATTACACCTAGTTAAATCTTACGCTATTGACACCGATACAAGTCATACGATATTACAGTATTTGTCAACCAATTCACAGTGAGATAAATATGCTCTTTCTATATAATTGGTGATTTAATATTTTCAATGTGTAATATTTCGAAAGACCTTAAACAGCATTTTTTAAAATCATCAAAGCAAGATTTCAGTGTAATACTTGTTTTATGATTCAATATTGTTGGTACGAAATCTGCCCAATGCTAATGTTAAAGCATGAAATTTTCATAGTTTTGCACTTCGCCGTTGTGATCTCGCGCTTCGTCTTTCACGCTTCTCTGTCATGGGAAGGCGATACCCGAAGCGCGAGATCAAAATGACAAAGCACGAAATGGAGATTTCTTTTTCTCGAAATTGTTCGCTTCACCACCGCTTCACAATACGCAAAGTGTTCACAGCGCGAAATCACGATGGCTTCACCATTGCTATCTCGCGCTTTACAGTTCGCCAGAGAAAGAGATGCACGAAGCGCGAAACGCAAGATCACGATGGCAAACTGCAAAATGATTTAAAAGGAGTAAGAAACATTTTGCAGAATACTGTTTTAGTTGAAGAAAAGATAATTATACATTTTAACGAAGTTGACATAATGCAGACGTCAAATATTTTCCCTATGCAAGGCAACAGTTTCTGATTTGGTACATTTGTATAACAATATCATGAAACGAAGCATGTCTTTGTGACTAGTATTCAGTTTGGAGTTATGGCAAAATTCCTTTTAACAACTCTCGAATATATACTTATACAAACATATCTTGTTATTCAATCATAATGATGTTTTGAAAGTGTGTTACCACCAACCATCTGTTTTGAATACTGCACACATATAACATGGATCAATAAACCACAAATTGCACGCGCAATATTACACGCATACCTAGTAAAATAATACATTTTATATAAAAGATTAAGAACGAATAAGGTTTTCGTGCAATGTTTAGCTTCAAATACACGCCAAAATGCACCATTTGCGGTTCACAGATGAAAACAAATCATGGGGAGAATACCAAGACCTCTACGCATTACCTCTGCGTACTATGAAGAATGCCCTAGCTACGCGCCTGAAGTAACTAAATTTGAAAAATTATAAACTGCACATTTTTAAGTCATTTTGAATGTTTTGTTTCTTTTGGTGCCATACAACACTAAAATTTTTGTACAGATTATTGAGGAGTTTTTCCTAGGATAGACACCTTTCATGTATTATCACATTTCATTGCTGGACTTCCCTTTTTAAGTATATGGAGTTTCACCTACAGTTTTCGTGGACTATAATCCTTTTGCAATACTGTACCGAGTAAACAGGCACAAGTCACTACTGGATGCACATACCATTAAACAAGGTTTAAAACCCTGTAAAATATCCATTAAAATAGGAAAAACCGTTAATTAACCCCATTAATCCTTGCATCACTTTATTTAACAGGTTTCACAATATTAATGGGTTACATGTTAAAATACCATTAAAACACCCATTTTTAACCATGAATCACGCCATTAAAAATTTAGTTTGGTAGCTAAAATAGTTAATGGATTTGAAAAAATAGTGAAATTCTGTATTTTTTTAATTTAACAGGATTATTCATGGCCCTTAAATTTGATTTAATACCCATTAAATGTTCAGGTTGTGTACGATTTCATTTAAGAGTAAACTTAATGGCCCTTAACAGCAATGTAATGCCCATTAGGCTAAATCCTAAATTCTGTAAAATGTGATTCGTATATATTTTCTTTTTGGTTTTTGGCTTGCTCTCCTATTGAATGCTTATAATTCCAGTCTCATATTGTTCTAAAATGGACTTTAATCACAATAAATACATACTACGCACACATCGTCTATAATATATCATTATGTTATATTTAGTTGCATTGAAGTTATTTCCCCTTGATGCAGTTACGCCATTTTTTTCAAATGTTTGGCAAATTGTGTTCCTACAAAAATCGGATTTATTTCAACTGAAGTCGGATGGAAACGTATTAATTTATTTGATAACTTCAATTTATAATATTTTGGTAAGGGTAAATACGTATTGATGCATGCCACTTTTTCTGTTCTTTGTTTTTCTTGTCAGAATAATCAGCATTTGTATAAGAAAATGGGTGGGGTAAGGAATTTACATTATAAAATGTGTTCAGACTAGTTAAGATTTTCAAATTCTTGAGTAGAAACTAAGGTTTATAGAGAAGTGAACAGTACACATAATTGTGAAGATTTACAGTCTGATTTAAATTCATTTGGGGCATGGGCAGATCAATCGCTTCTTTGTTTCAATGAATCAAAGAGTGTGGTACGCTTAATTGGAGATGGGAGAAGCTACTTGTGATGCAATCCCTCAAACATTTGCTCTTAGCTGTACAGTGCATGCATGTGAGTACAAAATACTGAAGTAGAGCTAAATTGGGATTGCCCATTGTGCGCTGACATTGTCATCAACAGTTGCTTTTTGAATACACCTGATGCCTAATGTCTGTGCCAATAAAAACTTGGTCAGAATGTTTGTCAATATTATAATGTTGAATAGTTAAAACTACCCACATGGTCACTTGATCTATTAAACCGGTACCTGTAAACCCTTCTCAGTACAACTCAATACAATACAATATCCATTTATTTTCTCATTTCATATGAACATATGACAGAATAAGGATACAATATAACAAATGTTTGTACGAGGCTGTTACATGTGTTTACATTACAAAATAATAAGAGAAAAAAGAAGAAACAAATATTCTTCTAGCATTTTACAAAACAGTACATATGTATAGATACTATTACATGTGTAGTAATACGTAGTTTAAATCAATACGGCAAATATTAATACGAAGTTGATTATCTTAAGATGTCTAATTCTGAAGGCAATTTTTCATGGCCCTTAATTTGATATACAATTAAAATATTATAAACCCATTAAAATTGAATCTGACATATTTAATGAGACCATTAATCAATTTTTTAATAATTAACGGCCATTAACAGAGTATTAAAAAAATTAATGGCCCCATTAGTTCTAACTAATTAATGGGGAATTAAGGGGTAATTTTTAATGGCACATTAATTTCATGCCAATTAAAAAATTTCATGGAGTTTTAAAGAGCCTGTTAACTTATTTTAATGGTTTATTTTAAGCAGCTTTTCATGGCCATCAAAGTCATTTTTAATGTATGGCATTAAAACTATGGTCATGAAAATCCCATTAAATATTAAGAAGTAATGGGTGAATTTTAATGGTGACCGGTTAAAACTCTGTTAAAAACCTTTGAAAAAATTAAGGCCAATTTCATGACCCGTTTAATGGCATGTACATCCAGTAGTGAATGTAAAATTCTTCAAGTAATTGGTACTACAATTTATTTGTTTTAAAGAAAATCATTTTTTTAACTCCCTTACATTTTTCAAGGGCATAAAAATATTTTAAACCATGATAAATCTTAAAAAGCCTGCAAGGATATAGAACATGGACTTACTTCAACCATGGTACGACTTTATAAAATTCAAGAAAATTGAAATATTTCCTACCATGATACACCTTTAAATATCTTTAAGAACAAGGATACACCTTTAATAATATTTAAGAATACAGAATATAGACTTACTTTAATCATGATACACCTGAAGTCTTCAAGAATACAGAGTATAGCCTTTTTATAACCTAGCCCAATTAATATTTTGAAACTGTTAATTTTGGATAAAATGTTAGTATTCATTTTATTTTACGAGTATAGAAATCCTTCTATTTGACAATAATTATTGAGGGGCAAATATGGTCTTCACTTTGAAAGTATTGGGCTATTAGTGCATTAAGTAGCAGTAAGATGAATAGGGGTCTATCATTTAACTGTAGCTATATTTGATATTAACATATCCATGCACACAGGATGAATAGTACCATTTGTAAGTACTGACTCTCATAAGCATAAAAATGCTTTTCTCCAATGTCATAAAATCTGACAATACTACATTTACTTTAAGGGTCATGAATCAGGATAATGCCCTTGATATTTTATGATGTCATCATTATGACATCACAGAAGTGATCTGTTTACACAAGTCCGTATTGCAGGATAGATATTAAGACTACTGGATACTTTTTTGCATGCAATAAGGTAGTAAGTCAACTTACTTCCATATTGCGCGTAAACATTAAGGCAATCTGAGATACACCCTTATTGCAATATCAAAATAATGATATAAATAACTGAAATATCTGGTTTAAATTTGCACAGTATATAAATTAGGTCAAAATAAAGTGAAAAATAAAAAAAGTGATTTTTGGTAAAATATGTAGATACGCCCCTATTGCGTTGAACACTCGATATAAGAGTTCAAAAGCCTAATATTCATCAAGTTAACAAAACTAACAAAAGATGTGGTTTGTTGTTAGATTATAGGCAAATCTGCGAAAGTTTAATTTAAAACTTTAGACAATTTACCATCCGAGTATTAATTCCTACTACAATTCGCAAAGTAGTTCTATTGTCATATAAATTTACAGTCATTTTAAACAAAGTACACATACTGTTTGTAAAGGCATACCTTACTGACATGCATAGCTCCACCAATTTTCTTGATGCTAAAAAACGCGAGATAAATTTACAAGTTATATTAAATATCCAGAGAGATAAATGTACAAGTTATTTTTAATATCAAGTCGATTCGCCGAAGTAATGGTCGATCACGAGAACCGAAACAATTCTGGAAATAAAATTCTGGAAATAATGATAAGTCGAAGCGCTCGCAAAGAATTATAAATATAAAAATAATTATATGCGGTTGTAAAACTATATGCGTGATCGTAAAATATGTTAAATAAATCTACGCGTTCGTAAAATTTCAATCAAAGAATCTTTGAGATACAAAAGAAGTAAAGCAGTTCTTTTGGTTCTTTCATGTGCCCAATGTTAGCCTTGATACACTGGATGAATTATTAAAATCCCCACCCAAGTGTTTCAAAACAAAGAGCTACTGATACCTTTAGATGGTATTTTCGCTATACATTAATATGTATGAAATGAAATAGAAATTGAAATATATATAACGAAACTTTAAGCATTTTAAAAAGCTTTTGAAAAGTCATAAAATAAAATAAAACAACTCCGTTTTGTGATGAATGTTCTTATATAAATTTTGAAATACAAAGCTAAAAAAAAAGAGCTAAATATTCATGTTTTAAAAACATCTAAATAGATTGAGCAATTACTTTTGCTCTGACAATATTCTCGAAAAATAGCTAAAACATTTTAATGAGAAAATTAAAAACTATTTTTGATTCATTGTGATATTAGGATATACTTCAAGAGCAAATTGCATGGTTTAAATAATGTACCAAATGAAACAGAGATTGAAAAAATAATGGCTATTAATTCTGGCACTTCTGGCTATAAGATGGATCCAAGGTTTTGCAACTGGCTAAAGTCATGGCTACAAATGTGAAAGAGCTAGGGGAGGCTTCAAATAACATCTTTTAAAACCCACTTGGCCAATTTTGATCAAATTTCACAGGAATGTTGCTTGAATAATGCCCATTCAGAATTGCTAAACAATGAAATCCACGCAGAACTCTGGTTAAATATTTTTGCCAGGACAAGGATTCGAACCTTGGTTTCAATCCGAAGAAGGGGTTATGTCTTTACTACTGACCTTCCTCGTTCAATATGGTGTATGTAATAATAAAATACCACTAAGAATTGCATTTACTAGTATTGGTGATAATGTTTATTACATAAGTGTGACCACTTATATCTGTAACCACTTGCGTCTGGGGAAAATCCTACCTACCTACCCTTTTTTACCAATGTTACCTGAACCACACATATTTTTCTTTGCCTAAGCAATGCAAAGCAATCTGTAAGTTACTAGTAATTGTTTTTTAAAAACAATACTGCATTACGAAATCGAAAGTATAAAGTATAGAAATCGACAGTAGAAAAATATTTTCCAAAGTAATCTTACCGTTAAATAAACGAAATATAGGAATAAATAAAAATGTTCACATTAACTTACCTGGTAAATATATTTAAATCCTAAACACCAAGCAGTCTACAAATCGAAAACAAACATTTAAATACTAAGTATCAATCAAAATCTTACCTTTTTCCAATGAATCAAATGTGACGTTTTCCATAAAACATATACCGTTAAAAGTAAAGGTTGTTCAAATTAACACCTTGATTTGACGTTTTTAAAGTAAAAATAAACAATAATTTGTGTACACAACGGTATCGCACTAACTAGACGGTGACGTCACGCTCTATGTATAGAATTCTATCCCTATTGGATGTACGCGCCTGTGGAGACTAAAGGTTAGGGTATATTTAACATAGGTTTAAGTGTGTACATTCAATGCGTGCGTACACTCAATGCGGGAGGTTTAATGCCGACCCTAATGTCAGCGAATATTAAAAGCTTGTCAGGCAAGCAAATGGCTACATTGAACTGCTCAGGGGTTGGGAGGTGGACAACGGCAGGAGTGAGATAATTCCAGTGATATACTGTTCTGGTGAAGAAATAACAATCTGTAGTTACTGTGAATATCTTGTAACTGAGAGAATGGAAGTAATGTGCTGGACGAGTGAGGGGAACTAATAAGCCTTCTTTGGGGATGGCGACTAATTCATGGTGGATTTTGTACATATGGGAAAGTCTGTTATCAATACGTTGGAGATCAAGGCGACGAAGTTTGAGGGATTGTAGCATGTCTGTGACATTAAAGGACTGACGGTAGACAGCCTTAATCCAACGAGTTGCCCGTCTCTGGACTACCTCTATGTAGTTTATGGGGGTTTGGAGCTGTTATATTTAGATCTCTTCAGATCGATCGTTCAGCACGACATTTATGTTGTTTTAGTGTACTATTTAATTTTTCAGCTTTAACATTTCGGCTTGGGTAGTGCCAATACTCCCGCTTTTAAAGCTTTGGATAATGTTAAATCACCCCTTGGATATGGTGCCTGCTTTTTAATTTTGTCTTTTGGCAGTTTCTTTGATATGCAGGCTCCATAACCACAGATCCCCTCTCTAAATTCCAGTTTCTTTAGTTCTGTCCACTGTTTTCTCGTTTAGGGCAAAACCATTATTTTATAAGAGTCCATACGCCGCTTTTCATGGAATTGCACTCTGTGCATCATAGAAGGTTCCATGTGCACCGCCGTATGAATACGTCTGCGGATGTCTCTTAATTATATTCTGGTACTTATAACATTTATAAATGTTGACTTCTGCTCAATCCGGGGCTAGAGGGCGTAGACAGTCGCTTCCATTTCCACTTGCTCAATCAAACCGAGCCTGCAACACTTTCGTTTATGTCGTGTTGAGCGATCTGTGGTTTTCCACGTTTTTATTTTAGGTACTGGGTGACCATACTTCAGAGCCATATTCCAGCTGGGGTCTAACATTACCACGGTATATGGTACAGGGGCGTAGCAACCTGTACGCGGCACGTATACATGGTCCCCGAAATTTGGAAACAGAAAATGTTCAAAAATACAGAGACGGGATAGGTTATAAATGTTCGGTTTCTAAAAATTGACAAGTTATTTAATTTTATCTACATCATACCACTGAGCCTCAACTATAGCCAAAGTACATACCATAGGCTACTCTATGCATTCATTTCTTCAACGATTCAATTTTAAAAAAAGATCATGATTTTTAAAACCTAAACGTACTTACAGAGGAGAAAGTTACTTTGATACGCCCGAAATGCAACGTTAATGGTAAGGTTGCACAAGAGTGAATACAGTATAAAAAAGCTATTTGTAAAACACGTGTGCCTCTGTCATTTGTAGTGAAAAGCGGTTGGAAGAAAATGCTGTATACTATATTTTCATTATTTTCATTATCTCAGCTGTGAATATTCACGTATTTAACATTTGTAAATACAAGTTCCGTACTTCTAATTCTTTAGCAATCATTCATCCGTGACATATTTAAGGCATTGAACACATTTAATTGTCTCCCGCCTTTTTCGAAGAAAAAAGGGGGACATAGAAATAGGCTGAGTCCTTCTGTCCATCCGTCCTTTCGTCCTTCCGCCCATCGGCCGTCCTTCCTTTCGTCCGTTACACTTCGTGTCCGGTCCATAACTCTGCCATCCATGAAGAGATTTTGAAATAACTTGGCATAAATGTTCACCATAATGAGACGACGTGTCGATGCGTAAGACCCAGGCGCCTTGTTTCAAGGTCAATGTCACACTTAGAGGTCAAATGTTAACAGGGTCTGTTTCGTGTCCATAACTCTTCCATCCATGAAGGGATTTTGAAATAACTTATCATAAATGTTCACCATAATAAGACGACTTGTCATGCGCAAGACCCATATCCCTAGCTCCAAGGTCAAAGTCATACATAGAGGTCAAATGTCAGATACAAGAATGACTTTTTCCGGAGAATTTCTTCTTTATGCATGGATGGATTTTGATGTAACTTGGCACAATTGTTCACCATCATGAGATGGAGTATCATGCGCAAGAACCAGGTCCCTAATTATGAATTACTTTCCTTTGTTGTTACTATAAATAGCTTATATTGTAACTTTTTTATTACTAGCCGTAGGGAAAATTCGAGACCACTTTTCTGTAGTATAACATGCATGTTACATCCAGTTTTTAGGTGTATTTTAACCTATCGCTACACCAGGTAAGGATTATTGTATGGACATTTTTCAAGATTAACTTCCCTTTGTTGTACATAACTATATAAATAACTTATATTGTAACTTTTTTTTATAATTGACCGTAGGGAAAAATCAAGAAGTAAGGAGGTTTTTTTGTGGTCTTAGAAAAAACAAAACTTACTTCCCTTTGTTGCTGCTATAAATAGCTTATTCTTGAAACTTTTTAACTGGTTGTTAGAATTGAATATATCATCGTTTTGGCTTACTGTCTACCAAACTTATACAGAATATGTTTTACTGTAACATGTATATGACGGGTATAATATTGTGACATTCTGGCACTCTTGTTATTTTTTGTTCATGCCAAGATGCTGTATTGGCATGCAGTATGTTTTATGAAAAATGTCCTTAGGCGGGGGACGTTGGTAACTCTTGTTTCATTTTGACACAGGCTTTCCATATTGTATTTAGTTTAGTTTATACGAATTTATTTAAGCTCGATTATGGAGAAAGCTTAAAGCTTATTTGAACCATTCTCAAGTCCGCTTCCTGAAAAAACCAGTACTGGTGTCCTATGAGAAATCATGGTCATGAACCCAGTAGGGCTCGAACCCACGACCCCTGGGTTGAGCGGCCGACACATTAACCACTAGACCACCGCTCCCCTTCATATTTGTTGTTGTTATAGTTTCAAGTGTAAAACCAGATAGATTTCAGGTTCAGTCCCACAGGAGACTGTGTTTTACAAGAGATTGAAACAACAACTAATGGAAATGACCAAAGAATAATTCTAGGGAGAGGAACTATATATTAAGTTCTCTTTCGTTCTTATCCCTTTCGTATTTGTGTTAAATATGTATACCTGTGAAAATTTAAATTGATGTATTTTCGAAATAAATATGTTTAAACTAAAGAATAATTTAAATAGGCACATATATATGCAACTTTTAGCCACACAGTTGTTATAATCACTATGGTATGATTGGCTAAATTTGTCGGAGTTTTTTTTCCACTCTTTGAACTAGCGACTTCTTTGGATATTCAACAGAGTAACTAACACTATTTCTAAATCCTTTTTGTTATCATAATAGAAGAAAGATTAAATAATTTTTCCTCCAGAATGCAATGTGTTGTCTTTACAAAACATGATATCAAATCCCACTAGATGTATACAGTTGTTATTTATTACGGCCGGTAAGTGAGTTTCAGTAAAACATAAAATGTCGAAATGTCGAAGTATAACAAGTTGTCTGAAATATACTCTGTTTCATGTGTTACATTACGTACATTTTAATGAAGTATAAACAGACATAATATTTACTCTGCTAAATTTCTAAAATGGAATGGTCCATTATTCAATTTGGGCAGTACCATTTATTAAAATCGAAGGGGTGTTCACTGAAAATTTTCTGACTGAATATTATGATCAGCCTGCTGATCTTGGTCTGTACTGATCGCAAAGGCATAATCGGCATAATCACTTGCCACCAGCTTAAAGGCTTCATCCGGGCCTCGGGTAAGCTCGACCTCTTCTGACAGTGATAATTCAATACGGGACGATATAAAATCAATACAAAATAAAACAATACTAAATTTCTATTAGAAATGTCAAAATAAGGTATATGTTGTTCACCTGTTTGCCAAAAGAATACAAAATGTTGGAACACATCTTACTTGTCAAAATAATGTTGACACACGGCCTAAACCTTCAATGCATAGTGCTTATAGAAGGTAATACAAATGATTCTTGTTTCAGAAAGACGGGCACTAACTTAAATGCGTAATATATGAAATTTAATTTTGCAATCGTTTTTCCTCTAACGTTGAATAACCACACAGCTTCTCTAAACAAAAAGGTTCAGTCGTTAGTATAACTATTTGTGAAATCACAACTTTGGTAAAGGAGAGCGATCACAGGACATGCGTGTGTGAGGAGAAAAGAATGGACGGAAATCAAAGCAGACACTGATCAACAGGTGTAAGATTCAAAGTTTGAAAAATATGGTAAAATGTTTGACAAAGCGATTATAATGTTCAGAGGGGCCTCCGTGGCCGAGTGGTTAAGGTCGCTGACTTCAAATCACCTGCCCCTCATCGATGTGGGTTCGAGCCTCACTCGGAACGTTGAATTCTTCATGTGAGGAGGCCATCCAGCTGGCTTACGGAAGGTCGGTGGTTCTACCCAGGTTCCCAATCGTGATGAAATAATGCACGGAGGGGCACCTGGGGTCTTCCTCCACCATTAAAGCTGGAAAGTCGCCATAAGACCTATCATTAGCGACGTTAAATCCAACAACAAAAATTACTTAGTGCATGTTGTGCATTCGCTAGTTTGTGTTGTCTAATTAATAGTTCGGCATGTGCTCTGGAACAATATTGAAGCAAAACATTGCATATTGCTTTGTGACATATGCAAGTCACTATCAGACAAACTGACATCAACATTTTGACAACTGAAAATACATCTTGCATTCCTACATGCACATGTCTCTATATGATATTCATATGATTACATCATTCCTTGTTCATTGTCTTCAATATCCATACTGCTACTCGTACGGTAACATCGAACCTTCTTCATTAGTCTAGGACATATCTTGCTTTCGGTCATGCTGTAACGCGACATGCTACACTGTGATGCTAGGGGTCGTGGGCGGTGTTGCATTTTCCATTACCGCTCATGAACAGGCTCATGAACAGACTCAGTCAAACCGAGTCTGCAATTTTCACTGTTTGTGTTGTTCTCGGTGCTTCCGAGGGATCTATTGTCCAGATTTTATGCTACACTGTAGTAAACTTACAATTCTTCTCCATGTGTCTATGTTGTATATTTATTGATGATATGTGCTTTAAATTTGGAGGCTGTAGCTTGAGAAATGTGAAAGTAGGTACTAGGTAAAACTCAATGTCAAATTTCAATTCAGAACACAAAAATATGCATATGGTCCAAATTTGAAGCCTGTAGCTTCAGAAATGTGAAAGATTGACTAGGTCAATCTCAAGATCAAGTTCATTTCGGTACACAAATCTATGCATGTGGTCCAAATTTAAAGGCTGTAGCTCGGGAAATGTGAAAGTAAGTCACTAGGTCAAAATCAAGGTCAAATTTCATTTCTGAACACAAAACTATGCATGTGGTCCAGATTTGAAGCCTGTACTTTCAAAAATGTGAAAGGAGGTCACTAGGTCAATGTCAAGGTCAAGGTTTTTTCGGTGCATAAAACTATGCATGTGGTCCAAATTTGAAGGCTGTAGCTTAAGAAATGTGAAAGTAGGTCACTAGGTGAAAATCGAGGTCAAATTTCATTTCTGAACATAAAACTATGCATGTGGTCCAAATTTGAAGCCTGTACCTTCAAAAATGTGAAAGTAGGTCACTAGGTCAATGTCAAGGTCGAAGTTTTTTTTATGCACAAAACTATGCATGTGGTCCGAATTTGAAGGCTGTAGCCACAGAAATGTGAAAGTAGGTCACTAGGTCAAAATCAAGGTCAACTCATGTCAAGGTTCATCTTGCCACTCAAAACTATACATGTGGTCCGAATTTGAATGTTGTAGGTTATGGACAAGAAGATTTTAAAAGTATTTCCCTATACAAGTCTATATGAACCATGTGACCCCAGGGGGAGGGGCCATATTTGACCCTAGTGGGATAATTTGACCAAACATGGTAGAGAACCACTAGATGATGCTACATTATAAATATCAAAGCCATAGGCTTTGTGGTTTGGACAAGAAGATTTTCCCTATATAAGTCTATGTTAACCATGTGACCCCCAGGGCGGGGTCATATTTGACCCTAGGGGAATAATTTGAACACTCTTAGTAGAAGTCCACTAGATGATGTCACAAACAAAATATCAAAGCCCTAGGCCCTGTGGTTTTGGACAAGAGGTTTTTCAAAGTTTTTCCCTTTATAAGTCTATATAAACCATGTGACCCCCGGGGCGGGGCCATATTTGACCCCAGGGAAATAATTTGAATCATCTTGGTAGAGGACCACTAGATGATACTACATACCAGATATCAAAGCCCTAGGCTCTGTGGTTTTGGACAAGAAGATTTTCAAAGTTTTTCCCTATATAATCTATGTAAATTATAAAATAAACAAAGGGCCACAACTCACTCAAAAATTGTTAAACCAGTCTGATTTTCAGGGGGACAAAACCTGGGTACCAATACATCCATCTGACAAAGTTTGGTCAAAATCCCCGTAGTAGTTTCTTAGGAGATGCGAATACGAGAAATTGTTAACGGACGGACGGAAGGACGACGGACCACGGACGCAGACTGATTTGAATAGCCCACCATCTGACGATGGTGGGCTAAAAATGTCACAAGGGCAGATACGGGTGGGGGTATGTGGTTGGGGGGTACCAAGATACCGTATCAAAAGACTTATCGTAGAGTAAAGATAAATACAGTGTACAGGCGTCACGATCAGGGAGGTGGAATGGTGGTGGGAGGAGATAGATGAGAAATAATAACGTAGTAGTGGTAGTTTTGGTGTAATGGTGAACACAACCATGGTAAAGTTTCATCTATTTATTTGTAGGACAGTACCAGTATAGTACACGAAGAAAAACCTAAAACATTAAACATTAAAATCAGGAAAAACATAAAAACAACACGAATTACAATGCAGCAATAGCAGATGTGAAAAATACAGATTTCACAAAATACATCTCTCGCGGTTATTAAGTTATTACTAAATTCCAAAAGAATAAAGCTTACCAGAAACGTCTAGCATATGTACACTTAAATACTAAAGAGCAAGGTCCCCAAAGGTAAGGACATTTTGCCAAAGTATAAAGGTAGCAAGGTTTCCAAAGGTAAGGACGTTTTGCCAAAGTACAAAAGTAATTCTTAAGGAACTTTCGTTCACTAACCAATGATTCTAAAGAATGATGCATAGCGGGCCGTGCAAATGTTAATTCGCGCCAAAAGTTGTTATTTGTGCATGAACATAACTGACCAATGAAAACGTCTCATTTCTTACAAAACAAGTTCGTACGCACGAGTGGACACATGACTGAACATGATAATACAAACAACAAGATAATACAACGTGACACAGAGTACAGACATGATACAACGGACCACGGAGTACTGATACGACTGCTTTAAGAATATGTAAGAATATATAAATAAAAATATAATAACTGAATTATTTCATCAAGTTAAATAATCAAGTGAAAACTTGACTGCTACAATAAGATGCAATTAAAGAAACTGAAGTGAAAGTATAAATATAGGGCAAGTGGCGACCCTGTGACTTTGGCGAACCACACACTCCTAAATCAATACGGATCTTCCTTAAGTTGTATTGAGACAGTATGTAAAGCTATAAAACCGTAGCTATTATACTTTTTTCTTAGAGCAAGGGAAGGAAAAACATACCAGAAATTAAGTAAGGTCCATGTAACCTTTACCTTTGAGCCACTGTCTCTATAGAGATCTTTTTTTTTGTAGTACTTTATCATTGAATGATGTCTGAAAGTCGTAGCTGTTATACTTTATGAGTAAGAGTTCGGAAACTATTTTCAGCCTCCGGGTTACTGTGACCTTGACGTTTAACTTATTGACCCCGAAAACATTAGGGGTTCTTCGAAAGTAGTGCTTAGTGCTCCTGTTAAGTTTGAAAGCTAGAGCTATTATACTTTGTGTCTTAAGAGTCCGGAAACGGAAAAATCTAATGTAGATCTGATTCTTGAGGTACGTGTCCGTACCTTTTGACAAGCCTGTAAGTGATTTGGTATGTGGGCCAGTTTCTGTAAGTCCTCTAGTTTTTCGATTTCGTAACCCAGAAATTAGGCAAAGGTTCATCCACTTCAGCCATTAATACATTCATTCTGGGATTGTTTAAGACCGGATGTCGCTTTCTACCGTATGTCAAACGAAAATTATACTCATTTTATTAAACACTGTGTATGGAGAATGCGGAATTCTCTCTCTTTGAAAGTATTGTTGGCTACACACGAATTCTTAATAGATTGTTTGAATACTGACTTTCAGATATTAGAATTTTGCTTATGTTACTATTCTTAATCAATTAAAGGTTCACTGTAACTATGTTTCCCAAATTTTGACGTTTTTTCCAAAGTTTAGGGGTTAAAATACCCCACCCACCTGAGCTATATTTTTGCCATTTTAAATAACTCGTAACTTTATCAAAATTACTGCATTTTTATTAAGACATCATCAAATAATTGTGTTATAGACAACGTGCATGCAAATATAATACATATAAATCACATGCTGTTTCTCAATAAATCAAGCCCATTTGTGTTTTATACAGGAAGGTTTTGGGTACCAATAGTTTTCTTCTATTTCATATGTCAAAGTAAGCTTACATGTATAATGTTAACCTTTATTTGATAAAGATACTTTAAAATGTAACATACGTAACAGTCACCACTCAAATTTACCACCTTGAAGAATTAGCAACATTGAAAATACTCCAGCAATTGCATTTGTATGCTTTTAATTGAAATAAACTATGTTTACTGAACATGCACACATAACCGTTATATTTTTTTGGACTTAACCCTGCTACTATTCTCAATTTTAGGATGTCGACAAACTACAATAAAACAATGGTGCCTCTTTCAGTATTACTGTAAATATAGCATAGCTTTAATAGCATTTTTTATGGCTTCTGCTTCAAAAGATAGCATATTGATAATTAACAGTAGACTTGGTTACAGTATGTACGCAGTCTGAATATTTTTGACATTCATTCAAATTAAATACAGAACGTGAGGGTATTTAAGAATCAAATATACGTTACCTAGGTTTTAGTTTATTCTAATTTGTTTTAGCTCGATTGTAATGAAAGCTTCAAGCTGTTTGAAACAATTCTTGTCCGCTTCCTGGAAAACCAATACCTGTGCCATATGAGAGGTTATGGCCGTGATCCCAGTGGGGTATCTAACCCACAACCCCTGGATTAAGCAGCCGGCACCTTATCCACTAGACCACCTCTCCTACCTAGGTTTTAAAGTTCACCTATTCCATTTTATATGTCGTATATTATTATTCCAGGCTAATACATAAACCATGCTTACTGGCATTGCAAAGCACCTACTCAGTCAGTTTTTACAGCATTACAAAGATGAAATGATCATATATTATGAAACATACGTTACAAAGATTACATAAAACATTAAGTTACATTAAAGCTAGGATAGTTTTGGGGTTTCGATGGACTTAGGTGGTTTCAAGACAAAGGATTTTATATTTTTAATGCGTTGTTTTGATATTTATGGAAGGTAAGATTGTATTCATTACTGACATTATCGGTATATATGTGTTCAAAGTTGCTGATGTATTCCTGATGTAAGTAAATACGGCACATTTTGGACTGATGGAGCATAATACATATACAGTACAACATGGGTACATGTAGTGAAACAAATGACACTTAACAAATACAAACAAACTTGTTCGATCAAAAATTGGTGTATTTCATCTGTTACATATAGATTACCTCGGTATGGAACTGAGTTTCAACCATTAAGTCTAGTAACTACCTAAATCTAATTTCGGTAACGTATGTTTCAGAACTACACAAGAGGACACATTATAATACCTATGTACACCATATGACAGAAATATACTCTAAATTTTGATATGAGAGGTTGCGAGAAGTCAATTTTCGGTTTCAGTATCAGAATAAGTTCATCATACACGCATAGATGCATATGTACATACAGAGTATGCATTATTTGTTTGAAAAACGCCAGTGATGTATTGATATCTTTGTAAAAACTCTTTTTAGTTAAGTGATTTATTCCGTAGTAAAATCATTAAGCTACATCCTAAAAGGGATTGAAACATACGTTACATTAAATAATAATTACAACAATACCAATAATTATTACTCATACAACCAAATAACAATCAAATAACAAACAGATACGATACACGACTTCTTGGTTCCAGGACTTGCTCAATTTATTGCTGCGAAGCTCTGCACGTACTACCTGTTCATTATGTCAAGCAAATACATGACTATAGATGTATTCATAATAGTTTGGTACTATTTCAGCGGAATACGCATTGAAAGGATTTTGTTGAATGATATCAAAGGGATTTGGAATTTTGATATATCTGACAATTTCTATTAAATCTTAAATTGCTTTGATAGGTTTAGAACCGTGTATGCTCATTTTCGTTTGTGTAATCAGATAGGGCTTTGTTCTTTAAAAATAGGTTGTACATATTTAGCTGAATTGTAACAGAAAAATGTAATTTGCATTGAAACATAAACTTTATAAATCCTTTTAAATATTTAAAAAAATGTTTAAATGTTTTCTCATTATTTTACTAGGATACACTGTTTATGTAACATCTACCAGGCAGCCATTCTGATACAAATTAATATTAATTTCAGCTACATTCAAAATCCTTTGAATAAAAATTGAGAATAACATGTTTATTTTTAAAAGAAATAAAAACATATTATTGTAATGTCTTTTATGGTACGCACTCATTTTGAAAATGCCACCATCTTGATTCAAACAAGAGAAGTAGCTCATATTGGTAACGTAGTTTCCAATTGAAATTATTTTAACTTCTATTACAGCTTATCCATATGTATGTTTGCAAACTTATTTCTGGCGGTCAGTTTGAAAAAGACAGGACAGTATCTTTATTAGATTGATCTGAATAACCAAACTTCAATCCTTGAAAACTTATTTGGTTTGTTTTATAATACTGAATATTTAAACAGTAGTAGCTCATCAATATTTGTACATGTAACTGATTTCAGGTGGTCATTTTGTGAGCGGTAAAATCCTCTGTAACATGTTTCAATCAATATCAGGTGATTCCTGTTATAGGTTTGACTTTTAAAGAGCTACGCCTCTTTCATATGTGCATGTTTGATCAAATTTAAGGCAGTTATTTGGAAATTTGAAAAGTGGTGGCCGTCTTAATTTGAAAAGTATGTGTAACTAGATAACCTATTTTGTTGGTAGTTTAACAAACTTAAATTTGGATAATTTAATTTGTACGTACATGATGACTACTAAGAAGACCTAAGCTAGCATAGAAAAGAATTAAAGTCATCAAAATATAAAAGCTTTGGTGGCATTAACTCATATGTATAATAATTTTGGATTAATTTGAAATAGCTGTCATCTTGAATAAAGACTTATATCGCTAGATCTGCTTCCATTTTGATGTTCCTCATAGGGAACTTCCATAACACTTTTGTGGTTGTATTAGTTTTTGCAATACTTTCATCATTTCTACTGCACTAGCAAAGAACAGGTCTGTCAGTAAGCAATTCGCCCAGAAATAAAACACAAACCATAGGTTTAGCAAACCGACATTAAAGTGCAAAAGTGTCTCTATTTTTAGTTAATTATTCATTCATTTTGTTTTCTTTACTGTAAACATTAGGACTCTGTTCCTTTATAAAGGATTAAAAGTCCTAAAGATTTCCCGCATAAGTATATGTACAAATGTGGTGGGTGGGGTACATCAACCCCTACTTTTTACATTTTATTCAGTATATTATACATACCGTAGCATTCTTTGACAACCAAAAAATAAATTATTGATTATTTCAGGCATTAAAAAATAAGATTTTTTATAAGAAATGTCGCATAAATGTCTCTTTTACCATCCAAATCAGCGATATCCCTATGCAATGCTAAGTTATATTTATTAGACACCAACGTTTTTAAAATCGTTATTAAATTTTACTGACATGTCGCTCAGACCGACATCCACCCTTAAAAGTCTCCTGAATGATAGTATAACATCATGGTGTAGCTCAACCTTCGCCTAATTTCTTGGTTACGACTTTCAAGTTTTTTGGCCTTGGCCCACGGACCAATTTTCTAGGAGTAGGGAACTCTTTTTCCAGATACTGCGAGCTGCTTTACATCTTTAATTTTCTTGCAAATAAAATAGCGAATAAGATTTGATCAATATCCACGTGAAACTTGAATCTAAATGCATGGTTCACAGTCACAAGCGTCTACATCTTCTTTCGCAACGTACGTAAATAACCGGTGAACATCAAATAGACTGGCAAAATGATGTTAAAGTGTGTTGTGACGTTAGGTTTTGTTTTTCTTAATACTGAGGGCATATTTTTAGACTTAAAAATCGGACTATTTGTTTTCCACACATTCGATGATCATTTTAAATACGAGATTTTATTATTATTATACCAGATTTATATTGGGCCCTTTTCATGATAAACACGTTCAAAGGCGCTTTACATATATAGCAAACGCAGCCACATTGGGCGCGAAATTCATCCTCTACTAGTACAGACACAGAGTGACCTGACCAGAGGGACAAAGTGAGATAAAGTCCCCAGAACAGACAGAGAGAGATACAGGCTTGTCCGGCTAACTTAGCCTAGCTCTTTGCGAATAGACAGTCTGGTTCTTTAACGTGCCCGATGTATAGCACCGATACACGCGAAGCCGTCTTTCTTGGGAAGAACCAGTACAGGCCTCTTAGTCAGGTGGGAGACACTCAAGAGCATCTCACAAATTTCCAGTTCCTGGACCGGGATTCAAACCAAGGACCTCTGGATTGGCAGTCAAGCGTGTTGCCACTAGACCACCGGCCCAGATAAAAGGGAAGATCTCACAAACAATTCTTATTGCTTGATCGTGACGGTTATTTCGATTATAATACACATTTTTCTGTGCCGATCAAGTTATTGTTCAATTGACAACATAAATTGGTGCATGTGCCTTTTTCATATCGTAACTTTTGTTACAAATTCATTTTTGTGGGGTTTTTTTTCTTTAATCTACGGAAATTAATCGGGACGGAGCAGTATATCTATTTGGTGTTCCTCGGTTACTTACGTTTCGAAATCGGGTGAACGCTGGTATCTGTGAAATCTTATCTTATATTTCAGTTGCAACAAATTTAAAGAGGTATATAACCTATGAAATCTGGAAAAACAGGAGGTCCGTTTTCATAGAAAATCCCTAACAAGCTTGACTAGATGTATCTCCAGCATCAGTATGAAGTACGAAATCAAAACCTCTCCAACATCTACATGAGACATAACATTTTGTAATAACTTCACCTCTTGCTTGTGTAGTTTACAATTACTTACATTTATAATCAGATAACATATTTATCATTTTGCTTCAAATGAGATTATCATAAGCAATCATATTAAAATAACTACCGTATATTCATGAATTAATGAACATTGATAAGTTTGGATCGTTGAGTCCTTTAAGTTCAACTTTATAATATGCCTCTTTTGAAATATGTTTCTCAAACTAATCAAACTAGTTGTTTTGTTTGGTAACGTTCAAGACTTTTTTTACTAATATAAACGAAGAACATGAAATCAAAATCTCACGGATTTCCAGATATCTTACACTAGTTATGAGAATATGTCATGCATATGAATTTTAATTCTGCAAAATATAAAAAGTAAGTATTCTTGTAAAATGTATCTTTCAGAAATTACAAGTAGATTATTATATTTGAACACTGTTGAAATATTTCAGCCTTATCGAAAAGTCATATTTGTATAAATTAATGTTACAAATTTGGACATATAATTTTGACATATTTGTAATATGTGCTGATTGTAGATTGTAGCTCACCCGCATGCACAAACATTAAAACAAAGGGACCCTAGTAACCATGTATCGCTCATCTGACCTAGTTTATAACCCAGATATACTAGTATCTAATCTGGCCTAGATTTCATGGTGTCAAACATTTTATCAGGTAGTTCATTAACCACATTTTTAAGGATTTGACCAAGTTTTTAACTTTATCTAGATTTCATAGACAGTCTATGAAATCTAGATCAAGTTAAAAACTTGGTCAAATCCTTAAAAGATGTGTTGATCTAGATTTCATAGACTGTCTATGAAATCTAGATAAAGTTAAAAACTTGGTCAAATCCTTAAAAAATGTGGTTAATTAAAGACACATATTCTGGCAAAGATACATGATGATCAAGTTGACGAAGTGGCCTCTAAGGTTCTATGATTTGAGCTAATGACCTAAATTTTCTCAAGTGACCCAGTTACAAATTTATCCTATATCTATATTTAAAGACAAACATTCCGATCAAATCTCATGAACATCTGCTAGAACATGTAGCCTTTTGAGTGTTAACAATAGATCGAATGACCTAGTTTTTGACCTAGAAAATCCAGTATCGAACATGACCGAGATTTGACAGAGACAAACATTCTGGCAGTTTTATTAAAATAAAGTAGAAAATTTGGGTTCTACAGTGTTAACAAGATTTGTCTAACATTCGACCTAGTGACCTAATTCAAGACCACAGGAAAGCCAGATTTTAGCCTGACAAAATTGTCAAAGAGACAATCATTCTAATAGAGGTTTATGAAGATCAATTGGTAAATGTGGTCTTTAGAGTATTAACAATGGTTTTCTATGATCCGACCTAGTGATCTACTTTAAGACCTCGGGTAACCCAAGTTTTGAAACTGACATAGATTTTGTAAGGAGAGTTTTATGAAGCTCTAGTCGTAAATGTGGCCTATAGAGTGTGAACAAGGCTTTTCTATGATCAGACCTAGTGACCTAGTAAGACTTTGGGTAACCCCGTTTTAAATTTGACAAAGATTTTGCAGAGAAAAATATTTCGAGGGGTTAAAGCCAGAACGGTATAAGTCCATTTTTCAAATAGTGAAAAACGCAAAAGAAGGTTTTAGACACATAAAACTTTTTACTGAATGAGAATATTTAGGTAAGATCTGGTTATATTATAGACAATAATGTTGTTATAATATATGAAGAATATAAAAGGACTACTCACAAATTAAATTGGTTTTATAGCTAAAATTGTACTTAACTCAATCTGGCATGTAACAAAATGGACAATAATTCGAGGGTTCAAATGTGTTAAGTGCACTTAGTACTTTGAAATATTGCAATAATGCTGATTTTATTGCATGCCATACTATCACAAGTGCACTTATAACAAAACTATCAAATCTTATGACATGATTTACAAAGACTAAGGAAATACGTGCACTTAGTACAAACAGAAAAATTGAGCAAAATGTGTATAAAATTAAAAAATATGTTTAAAATTGTATAACAGTTACACCACACAAAGTTTCAACAATCCATTCTAGATATCAGTAAAAGAACATTTTCCCATCTGTTTCTATAAAATACCTCTTAAAATAAAACAACTCTTTTGTACTTATAATAACTATTCAATATCAGACTCATCACTTACTTCCAACAAGTCTGGTTCTGATAGGCAGTCTTTGGCTGCTTTTTCAGAATGAACAGTCTTGAAATACTGATGGAATTCTGAAAATATTGTTCCATCAGAACAAAGCTAAAGATGTCCTTCCTTTTTTTGTAAAATGGGAAGTTTTGCCTTGTAGATCGGCAGTAAATCAAATTTTATAGAAGCTCATTTCCTTGATGATTTCAGTTTTATACATTCGAAATGTAGGTCATCGAAACTGTATTAAACATATTCATTTGTAGGTTTACCTTCTTTAAATTTAAATCTTTTAGTTTTTTCCATTTTTCTTTCACATTCTATCTTAGCTTTCTTTGGAATTCATACTTTGCAATGCTCTATATAGAAAGAAAAACTCTCACTGGTGAATGTGCTACAACAGAAGGAGTTTTTGTTTTTGCCATTCTCACAGTTATATCCGACTGACAGGGTATGAATACAGTAACAGTTACTGAAATTACTTTCTTTGCTGTTCTATCGCCTCATTTATACTACTACTGCATTTACACATATGGGAAAATTAGACCCATCGATTTTTCACACGAGTGAAAATATTTTATATAGCGCAAAGAAGGAGCCCTTTACTTTATTTAAATTCATGGAAAAGGTATTATAGGTATTTTAGCTTTGCAAACGATGTGATAATATTCAATGCATTGTCTTTCTTATGAATATTTTATTTTAAAAATGAATTTAAAAGAAAATGGTCTTTTTTGCGTATACTTTATGTCTGTCTATCTACAATTAGAAATACAGTAAAATATGGATAGTTTGCTGAAATTTCTTCTGTTTAACAAAAATTAAATAGATTCTTATGTATGCTTAAAGACCTTTGCAAACGATTTAGTAATCTATATTCATTTAGCTATTGTTTCATACTAATTTCAGTTTTCTAGGTGAAGAAGAAAATGGTCTTTTTTAAGCATTTTGCAGTTGAGTATAGGTTTTTTTTCCTTATCGGAAAGACTCGAACATTCTCGTACGTTTCCGTCAATTCTTACGGAATTTAAGCTCCTTAACGGTAAAGACTGATATCTTCTCACCCGCTAAACAACACACATGTACGGATTTATAAATTAATGGACGCTCCATAATATGATTTGTTTACAGCCAATAGTCAATTTTAAGCAGCTTGAGGGTCGAAGTTCAAAATTTATAAAAGAAACGTTGAAATTTTAGGCCGCATATTTTGCGCAAGTTAGAAGTAGAAAATCAGAATTCAAATTTTGAAAGGATGATGTTAAATTTTGCTTACATTGAATTTCGCACAGACTAGGAAATCGAAATTAAAATAAAAAGAATTCGTCGAATTTTGATGTACAATTGAAATTAGATCCAGCAGGATGACCGAAATTCAAATATTTTGAGGGGAGCGGTCGTCCAGTGAATAATGTGTCGGCCGCTCAACCCAGGGGTCGTGGGTTCGAGCATCCGTGAAAGGGGTCACGACCATGACTTCTCATATGACACCAGTACTGGGTTTTCCCAGAAGCTGGCTGTTTAAAAGATAGTTTCACATTCAATACCAGTTTTAAATTCGATTGCTTTGTAAATTCGAGCATGCTTGAAATATAATACCGAGAATAATCTATTTAGATCTTTAACAAGGAGCTGTGTTCAATAAACGCTTGATACCCCCGGTGGCATCCTTGTCGATACAAAGCAACCTAAGTCCAAAACGAGGTCAAGGTCAAGGTCAAACTGAGGTCAGGTGATGTCTAAAGATGAGGAATGGTCACAGGTTACATCTGCATTAGTATCAAGTCATTCTAGTAAGGGGTATTGATGCTAGACGAAACGGTCCCATTTGGTTAACTTCGTACGGATGGACGGACGGACGGACGGACGAACAGGACAATCACTATATGCCTCTCGCATCAACAGATGCCGGGGGCATAAAAACTTGAATTTCGATATATCCGATCTTGCACGATTTTTAATCTTTGAATCTTGAGCAGATCGCAGTTTCAGTATTATACTGAAATTCAGCTTTTCAAAATTTGAAGTACGATTTTCGAGATGGCTCGACACTAATTGCTTGAGCGATATTTGACTTTTTCATTTCAATATCAATCTTGGAACAGGCTGTTCATTCAATACGAGATCGAAATTTGGCTTTTGGAATATTATAAATTTCGATCATTGAGCTGGCCCGATTTTAAAAGCTATTTTGCAATTTGACGTTTTTCAATCTTCAGGTGTAGCTTAGGATCAAAATTCGATAAGTTATGATTTTGAATTTCGATCTTCGAGCTGGCATAAAATTCTAAGCTAGTTGGACACCGCTCACGACATAATAATAAATGTGCAGTTATTTGATTACATAAAAAACTACTTAAAATCTTTATTTCATAATCATGAACATCAAAGAAAGTATTATAAAAGCGAGTTTCCATCTGATTGTAAGAAAGTAGAAATTACTTTTGGAAAGTCATTGTTTGGTTTTATAATAATGTGTTTGTTGAGAATACCGTTATAAATGGTATTCTGATTAAACCACCAACAGCCATTTACTGATTTAGGTTTCTATTTTCTAATCTATCTTTGCAATCACTGTAAATTAGACTTAACAATATCCCTAAATCCATATGATCAAAAGTATTAATGTAACGGTACATTGGCGAAGAAGGGTTAGACATCGGCCTGAAATACGGAGTAGGCCGAAAACTAGCGAACAGTCTCGACAGCCGATTTACCTGGCCAAACGTATTATCGTTTTTTGTGGTGATTTTCACGATGGGTCTAATTTTCCCATATGATCATTGTCCGTTTGCATAAGTTCGCTTACTTAAAACTTGCTAGATGGTTTCTATGTTATTGTATTTTTCTAATGCCAAATGTATATAAAATCTCCTTGATCAAAATTCCCTTCACTGAACCAGGGGTACCATATTCCCCTCTTTAAAAATAGCAGGGGGATCATAATCCCCTTCTTGAAAATGCCAAGGCTATCAAAATCCCCTGATTAAAATACCCTCTTCTGAAGAAAATATCAACGAGGGTAACTTTTAAGTTAATATTTGAAGAATTCTGTGATTCTTATTTTGATAAAGTGAAAAAATAATCAATGAACTAACTTTAAGTATTATATTAAACCATTTTATATCCAAAATTCAACAAAATAGAACTTTGTGTTTTAACAACTGATAAACGGAAACGGTGGAAGTGAAAATTAATGTTAAACAAACTGAATATTCATTTCTCTTATCGTTTTCATTAAAATTATTATCAGTGTTATTAAATAAACAACGGTATTTTCTGACAAACAAGTATAGATCAACTTTATGCACTGAAGTGTGTCTGAACTTTTAGCTCATAACAATACTGTGGTAAACACCAGGATAATGGATAAGTCACGCCTCACTAAGTGACGTTGAATTATACCAACTAAGACTTTTATCACTAAATGGCATATTCTGTAAAAATAATTATCAATTTTAATAGCCCCCCACTTTAATGTTACAGCAACAATCCTCACCTTCACAACAATCACAATGAAAACACACATGCCTTACTGTCCTAGTAGGTAAATTATTTCATGTACATGTATGCCAACTTCAAAGTTCACAAGAGTTTCTTTATTCTTCAGATATTTTCCACAATTTACATGTTGAACTTACATTCGGCAAAGAAAAGAAAAACAAATTGTTTGCAACCTAACTTTCTCTTTATAAATGTAATAAACTTGGTTGACAATGGAACATAGAGTCAGTAAAACTACTTTGACTACGGATGGTTGGTTTTGTTTTGTGCTCAATTTGTTTGAATTTTTTTCTCTATCTCTGGTTTTCATTTTACTATGTTCCCGATAAAACAGTCTCAACTGTTTTGTCACCTGTTCTGTCAACTCTTGTTTTCGTTTCACAGCACAAGCTTGACAGAAAATTGGTAGTAACTTACCTCCTTTTATCATTCCCTCTCATAGTTTTAATATTTTTCTTTGCCAAAACTATTTAATATATACGAATATGGCAGAATACGGTTAAATCTGGAGAGTTTTCACAATTTTAGCAGGGAACAATTTATTTATTTTATTTTGTTGGGTTTAACGTCGCACCGACACAAAGCTTTAATGGTGGAGGAAGACCCCAGGTGCCCCTCCGTACATAATTTCATCACGAGCGGGCACCTGGGTAGAACCACCGACCTTCCGTAAGCCAGCTGGATGGCTTCCTCACGTGAAGAATTCTACGCCTCAAATGAGGTTTCGAACCCACATCGATGAGGGGCAAATGGTTTGAAGTCAACGACTCTAACCAATCGGCCACGGAGGCCCCGGGAACAATATAAGTTATCATGTGAATATAACATAACCCTTAATAAAAAAATTACTTTCCATTTACAATTAGCAATTATATACCTTGTGGATACAAGTTCTGAAAGTCTTTTCTTTCCTAATTAACCAAAGGTGTTAATTCCAGAATGTATTAAGTGATCATATTTCATTTGCACCTTGAATTATCATCATAATGTGTTACTTCTAGAATGGTTTAAGTGCACTTGTATCGTTTTGGCACACTTTTTACCTTACATAATATATTATAATGTATACCGCCAGAAGGAACTAAGTGCACTTACTTCCTTCTGGTTTTCATGTTAATGCACTTATAACATTCTGGCATACAACAATCCTGATGATAAGCACTTATTGCGATATGGTTCCCTTTGATATCTTAGGTTTTATACCTAATATGGTGCCAGAGATAAGGGCGAAAGAAGGAGCTTTAAAAATAGTATCAAAAAGTCTAAAACAGTGATTTTCAGTAAAACGTGGACTTATACCGTTCTGGCTTTAACCCCTCGATTTTTAGGTTTTTACATGATTTGACCTAGTTCAAGATCTCAGGTAACCCAGGCTTGAATCTGACCCAGATGTTGTAAAGACAAACATTATGACAACGATTTATGATGATCAAATTAAAATGTGGCCTGTAGAATGTTAACTAGGTCTATCTATGATTTAACCTAGCTACTTAGTTTTTGACCCAACGTAACCCATTTTAACTAGATTCCATAAAGACAAACAGCTTTATAAAGATTCATACAAGTGATGAAAAATGCCTCTAGAGAGTTAATAAGGTTTTCCTATTAATTGACATAGTGCCCTAGTATTTGACCACAGATGACCTAGTATCGGACTCATCCGAGATGTTATTGAGGGTAATATTTTTGAGCAAGTTTCATTAAGAGTTTGCAAAACTTGTCACCTCTAGAGTGTTAACAGCCACATTTTTGATGACGGACGATAAACACAAGGGTAATCACAATAGCTCACATTAAGCACTTTGTGCTCAGGTGAGCTAAAACCCTTAAAACTTTGACACATGTTTTAAAACTTAAAGCATATATCATACTTGATATTTAGTCAATGCATAAGCCTCATTATTAATAAGTAGAGTATGTTATTTATTATACCTCATTATGTCATGATATCATGAAACTGAAAGAAAAAACGAATTGAACTAAACTAACTATTGTCCATAAGAATATTCCGTATAGAAATTAACTGTCAGTGCCCTGAACTAAATGGCGATATAACTATTGAAAATAAAACACAGGATAATCATTTTTTATAAGTACCGCACAGTATCATGGCGTTTTTAGTTTTAGCAACATGTAAATAAACAATCAGTGCTTAGCACTCTCTTTTAAACCAAAAGATATAGGAAGTAAGTTTAATGGTCTTCATTGCGCAGTAGGTTGAGTGGATAGACATGTAATCATTTTGTAGTGATGGTCTTGCATCCGTCCAATATTGTTTTAATTTTGCATTTAATTAACATGTAAGTTTGTTTTTCTCTAGTTTCTAGTACCTGTTTCTACAGGTCGTAGATGTATACCTAACCAATATGCACAAGCACACTTTATAGCAAAGCATTTCTGTTTTTTACTGCCTAGGTATAGACATAGTACTAGTCTAAGAGATCAATCAATGACACCCTGCATTAACCTGCACACCTGTATGACACCAGCTAATAGGACGAATGAAGTACCTGTATGGTTAAAAACTTAGTGATAAGTCATTTCATTGTAATTTCAAATTTCATGGTAAATGCTGAAGAGTTTTTTCTTCTTTTTATATATATGATATGTGATATGGTAGAAATAACATTATATGTAAATTTCAGCTTAAATAGTGGATATGAATTTATTTTATTACACTTAAAACAATTTTCCGATGTTATACAAAAATTATGTATTTGACAATTTGTTTGCATTGAGTTAAGTTCTTCCGTAATAATCCAGATATAATTGGGGATTAAATATTGATCACTGACTTGATAGATAGGACTATCTGCAGGAGGAGATACATGGAAATTAAAGGCACTGACCTCCAGATTTGGCTAAAAAATAATCTTTCTTTCAAATTGAAGTTTGGTCATATTATGAACATTAGAATATGAATTTTTGTTTCTAAAATATTTTAAAAATTCCAAATCAAGAAAAAAAGATGACCGCGCCGGGAATCGAACCCCGGACCGCCGCGGCAATAAAGACATTTTCCCGTCGTCGTAACCAATAGCGCTATAGCTGAAGTAGTGAATAATGACTTCAAAGTATAGATAATTATAATCGAGACAGTTTACCTGGAGTAAAAGCGTGACAAACTCTTTTCGATTTTCGTCGTAAAAAGTAGTAAAAAAGCAAATTCTCATGTGTTTCCGTAATATAAAGTTAGTCAGTAATTAAGTTTTAAAGCCTTCTTAAGAAATATAGCATTTATTTCAAGATATTAAATTTTTTTTTTGTCAAACGATCTGGAGGCCAGTCGCTTTAAATAAAAAGTTTGAGAAAATTTTAAACAACATGCTTCAAAATGATCAAATCAAGACTTATGTATTTAAACAACCAAAGCAAAGTTTTTTAACTGCTTTTCATAATTTAAAATTTTAGGTACTATCTCTACTAAACACAGTATTTTATAATTTTTAACGGCTATAAATCTTTCGCATTCGTTCCAACAATTTTACTTCGTACCGATATGACGGACGGACACTGAAAGAGGGACAGACGATTGGACACATGCCGCAACTTCACAAATGATGGTATGGATGAATGAACTTAAGTATCAGTCCTTTTATGGAATTAGCTTAACACAAACTTGTATGAAACAAAAAATGATGTTTCTTTATATTATCGGAAAACCATGAATTCCAGAGAGCTAAAACTATCAACACCAAATGATTTAGCTATTGTGTTAAATTAGATTGTTTTACTAAATATGTATGTTTAACTAAATATGTTAGCACATATCAGTGCATTTTCAAAACAACACTTCATACGATATGCCACTGTTCACTGAATTTTGAAGAGAAGCAACCTTTTAACCTCTGAACGATTGTTCGACACAAGCAATTTGTTTTTGTCTTGTGAAATGCAGATTGAATATGGACCTTTCGTATTTATTTTGTTTACAGCTAACACTTTACCAGCCGTTGTTAACTGCACAATTGAATCGGTGCCTGAAGAGCAGATGAAATACAAGTCGTTCATATAATGCGAAATTCCTCTAAGTTTCACGAAACTTTTATCATGAACTGTGCTCCTGTTTCCGTTTGCGAGATTACATACATAAACTGCATTTTCTCTATTGTCTGTTATAAGTAATTGTCTTGTTTCTTTCGTATAGCAGCACTTGAAGTCCTTCGCAGTAGTAAACTGCATTCCTTCAAAATCAAAATTTAACTGAGCTATATCTCCGGCAACGTTAATTTCATGAGCAGGTTCTGAACTATCAAAAGCGCCAACAATATATTTATTGATGTCAAAGTTTGTTATAGAATCACACTTCTGGGAAACTGGCATGACATGTTTTTCAGTTAAAGTATTATTTTCATTTACTTCATAGATATATAATTTCTTGTTCACTCCAGCAGTAATGACAACACAGTTTTCCTCAGTAACTGTTAAATTAAGCGGCGAGCATGGCAATTTGAGTTCCCCTATACCTTCTAAGTTTTCATTCATCAAAACACATTTCTTATTACTATTATCAACAGCAACTATTCTACCATCATTCAGAAATCCTATTCCACGATACCATGGTTCATATTCTTCATTTGTATCTTGTTCAATCTTGACTTCGGCCAAAAGATTGAGCGTTTTTGCAGCACAGCTTGGTATAACTTCTGTTTTGGACTCGACTGATACAGACAGATTTTCTGGTGACATGTCTAAGAAATTGTCCATCGTTTTGGGAATATTCAGTGATAAGTTTATAGATTCAACTTCGGCAAACTTTAAATCGGCTTGAGATTTTCGACCCGCAAATTCGTCCCTTAACTTTTTCACAACGACAAATTGTTGTTCTTCGGTGCCGTTTTGGTTTGCAAGTTCTAACATATGCATTAAACGGCGCATTTCACATGCAATATCATCGCATCCGACTGCATTTATCATAATTTCAGATGATTTTGCTGTTTGTACTGCTTTTATTTCGCCTTTCAAGTTGTCTTCTAATGCATCGAAACGCTGAATGACTTTTTCTCTAAGCTGTTTCAAATTGTCCATCAGTTCAGTTGATTGTGACGTCAATTTCTTACTTTCACTGACAAAGTGTGCTGCAGATGATTTCATAGTATTCTCTAATTCCGATATTTGCTTCGAAAGTATAGAACACTGAATTGAGCTACACTTATCCTTTGCAATTTCGCTTATTTCTATCAAGCCTTTGCATTCCCTGTGTGCAATAATAGCACAAGTACTACAACATAGTTTGTCTTCATCTTTGCAATAGAACTTAACCTTTTTGCCATGTCGTTGACATCTCTGGAAAGTTTGAAAAGCTGTGAGAAACTCAACAATTTCTCTTTTCTCAATTTCAACAGATTCGTGATTCTTCGTGAACTCTAAGCTATCATGGACCTTCTTGCATTCACCACATAGCCTCTCGTTACAAACAGAGCAGAAGATTGTTGCAGAAGTTGTATTGTTCTGTTTCAAGCACGGCTGACATAATTTTTCATCTTTCTCTGACGACTTGATGCTAAATGATGCACTCTCTAGTAATGAAGCAAGAGCAAAATTCGGTCTTAAAGATTTAGCCCACTTTTCTGGTGGCTCGTCTTTTACTACAGTTGTCACAAATCGGCAGAGAGGACACTCTATCCCGTCACATAGTATACCCTTCTCTTTGCTTTTTAATATATACTCCTGAATACATGCCTCGCAAAATGTATGTAAGCAGACAAGTGCTTTCGGTTCCTTATAAATCTCGAAACATATAGGACATTTTGATCCATCATCTGCTGTGTTAGTAGCCATTGTAAAGCAGTCTGTAATGAAAATAAGCAAAGTTAACGAAATGATATCCATCCACACTAAAAGGTCGTCAGACAGTTATGTGCTATAACAAAAACGGCATTTTAATTGAACTTAAAGGAAATAACCCTGATATTAAAGTATACATTCTGCATTCTGATTAAATTAGCGGAAAAGCATTCACATGTTAATACAAAAAATATTAACTTATTATATATGGTTATAAAAATATCAGCAAAAATGGTTATTTTAACTAAATCAGGGACAACACCAATAATACTCGTCTGGTTGTAACAACATTTTGCCTGTATCATGATGCACCTTTTTCCTTAGATAAAATCATATAATGCATCATAATTCAGTTACATATTTTTATCAACATAAAATCGCAATATTTGATAGGCATGTTTAGTATTAAAGTTTTTGTCCCAAATTTAGGATTTTAAATTTGTTGAGTTCATTTTTCAGCTATGAACCTTATTCCAAAGACTTCGAAAACCTTCTGAAATTCATCTTTACATTTCTTAAACTCTTGAGACATATCAGTTAAATAAATAACATTTACTAACATTTCCTATAGATAAGGATGTGATATTGAAAAAAATCACCTCTAGAGGTCCTAGATACAACTGGAAAAATGTTTTAAACAAGATGTGTTTGTAAAACACACAGGATTCCGTGATCACTATGAATTTGTCATTTGGCTAATTGACCCTAAAACAATAGGAATTTTCTACTGACCACAGGCAATCGTCCAGTGAAGTTTCAAGCGTGTAGTCCAAAGCGTTCTTCAGTTATCGATTGAAAACTATTTCTAGTCTAAAGTATACATTGATCCTGACATCTGACTTACTGACCTTTAACCTGCTGACCCCAAAACCAATAGGAGTTATCTACTGACGTCAGGCAGTCAACCTATAAAGCCTGACGCCTGTAGGCCAAAATGTTCTTCAATAATCGATTGGAAGCTATTTTCAGTCTCAAGGCCACTGCCACCTTGACCTTTGACATACTTATCCAAAAAATGCAGGCAACCATCCTATAAAATTCGACGCCTGTAAGCCTAAGCGTTCCTCAGTTATTAATCGGAAACATACAGGTAGACGGTCCGAATACTATATAGTTTCTCTATACCTCCCGTTGGGATTAGAAGTGGGGGTGCATAAAAAACTTGAAAAATATGTATTTAAAGTGTCAGAATCTAGGTCATTAATGTCGCTAACATCATAATTAAATAAAATAATCGATAGAATTACATTATAATCGATCTTACCTTCCTTGTCATTCATACACAAATTAGGTCTGTTATGTAATACATGTATACATAATAACCAACAAAAATGGTGGTGGTTGCTAAAGTCTAGACTCTACTACATGATTTACAGGAAAGTCTGAGAACGTTTAATTTAAATAATTCAAACTACAAAGTAGATCTAGTTCTATTGTCAAACAACTTTACAGTCAATTTGGACAAAGTACACTTAAGGGGACGCATATTGCTACATTCACAGTTCATACAGTAATGCGGAAGGGGTGCATATTCAAGAAATCGATGGTGGGAAAATAAAAAACATATTCCAAAACTGATATAATACTGATGGACACCTGTAATATTCAGTACTTTGTGGATAAGGATGTGGTACTATGAATGTAATAGGAAAACAGAGGTGTTTGTGAAAGTACATTCAACACAAAATATTAAGCTTTTGTATAAGGAAAAAACAGGTTTTTTACAATAACAGTGTTCCAAATAATGTTGAAGGGATGAGATTTTCTTTCTAACACACCAGGTTTGCTTAAACATGTAAAAATTTAACGCCACGTCAGTTCATCTCGGGATGGACGCCATATTTCTCATTGATAAAAAATGTAAACAAAAAAATCAGAGTGGGATTAGCATTGCAAGGGCATAACATGACATTCTACACAATAAATACCTTAGAACAGATATCTAAGATGCTACACAGGTCAGGCGGGTTAAATGCATAATGTCGATCACTTGAAATTCATCTTGAAAAGGTGGTTAATTTTAGTTTGTTTACATGGTTTTTAATTTTCCCACGACTTCTCGGCGATTCACTGCAAATGTATTACTGCGCCGGACGAAAGGTAACTCTATTAAACAACGGGAGACAACTTAGGTGTCAGCACGTGTACAATTTTTAAAAAAACATGTCGATGATTATAATTTCTTATCAAATAATGAATCCTATTCAGATATTCGTGTTTAATATTAGAAAATTATTAATTTCTGTGGACATATTTCAAAAAATATTACTTACAGTGGACTACTTTGCGCATCAAACTGGTTTCCGCTTCAGTTGTGAGGCACTTCCGTTATACTTTTGACAACAATAACAAAACACAAAATGAATCAATAAAGTCACTTATAAACCGACTGCTACTTAAATCAGTGTAAGTAAAGTTGTTGTTACAACATTATACATGTTCCTTACATTATGAGATAAAGTTTATCTTGAACTGCATAATCCATTAACTACGTTTACATGATATTGCATTTACAACCTATTTGACCCCATTTTTTTACGTGAATGACAGCATTCTCGTGCAACTCGTGCAAACAGAGTTATGAAAAGTATGGTGGAGAATTCAAGGACAAATTATAAATGACATTAAAATGAGGATAACTGTATATTCGTCCAGTTTTGATCATTGACATTCCTGCTGTGTATTAGTAACTTTTGTGAACAAGATTAGAATGTTGCTTTTGCACATATACACATTGATTGGACCTCTCAACCAAATTTCATACCTTATTTTAGGAATTTTTAAGACAGTACATTTTCAAAAGTTTGTTGAATGTGTTTTGATATTTAAGTGCATTGCAGTTCATGAATACCAAGTTAAAAATTAATAATGGCAACATTTCTAGGCCTTTATTGTAAGCCACTAGACTTCTGTAATGATAAATGTTTAATGTATAAGGGGAATATACTCTTTTAGTTTTGTAATGTGGCATTCCTTGACCACCGTATCTTTTCTTATGCACTACTTTGTAAACAAACTAAATAATGTGTTTTAGCTCACATATGCCAAATGAAAAGCAAGACAGTGAACTTATTTCACATTCTTTCTATAAATTAGAATCTGTAGGACATTGATAAATGTTTGGACAAAGTGAAGCACTATTATTTTCGCACCAAAAAGTCATAATTGTTGACTTTGAATGTACACAAGAAGTCTTATGTAATTCAACAATAACTTTCTTGTTTCAGTTTTTCTCATTTTTATTTTAGTGAGCAATCCTTTGTGTACTTATAACAGTTGAAACAGTATTCATTTCATTTACCAAAACCTTGTACTTTTTTGCAGGTAAATTTTATAATACCCCACCCACTTTTTTCTAATTTCAAAGTATGCGTCCCCTTAAAGGCATACATTACTGACATGAAAATGGCGTGATAAAAACAAAGGGGGCAAACTCAGACAAAATCCAGCGTGTGGGCTCAACAACTAGCTATACACTATACTATCACATAACGAAATCGAAAGTAGAAAATATATAGTAATCGACAGTAGGAAATACTGTCATTCCAAAGTAATCTAGATCTAGAAATATAGGTCTACAAAAGTAAATAAAAATGTTCACATTCTAAATACATTAAAATTGTAAACAGTAAAGCCATGCAAAGCAGTCTAGAAATCGAAAGTAGAAACCGCCCAAAACAAACAGTTAGATCATTATTTTTTAATCCAACTTAATCTTACTTTTTTCCAATGATTGTTGAACCATCAAATGTGACGTTTTAATAAAAATTTACTGTCAAAAGTAGAGCTCGTTCAAATTAACGCCCACTGTGATATACAAATTGATTTGACCTCAATTTTGCTCTTTTTTTAGAATAATTTAAAAGATAAACGCTTACATTACACATGCAGCAACC
>NW_026461060.1:0-15257 GCF_021730395.1 Mercenaria mercenaria | reverse complement strand
AATCCCTATTGCTTTCGGGAGGCTGAAAATAGTTTCCGAACTCTTACTCATAAAGTATAACAGCTACGACTTTCAAACATCATACAATGATAAAATACTACAAAAGAAAAATCTCTATAGAGACAGTGGCTCAAAGGTAAAGGTTAAATAGACCTTATTTAATTTCTGGTATTTTTAGCTCACCTGTCACGAAGTGACAAGGTGAGCTTTTGTGATCGCGCAGCGTCCGTCGTCCGTCTTCCGTGCGTCCGTGCGACCGTGCGTCCGTAAACTTTTCCTTGTGACATCTCTAGAGGTCACAGTTTTCATGGGATCTTTATGAAAATGGGTCAGAATGTTCATCTTGGTAAATTCTAGGTGAAGTTCGAAACTGGGTCACGTTCCTTCGAAAACTAGGTCAGTAGATCTAAAAATAGAAAAACGTTGTGACCTCTCTAGAGGCCATAATTTTCAATGGATCTTCATAAAAATTGGTCAGAATGTTCAACTTGATTATATCTAAGTCAAGTTCGAAACTGGGTCATGTGCGTTCAAAAACTAGGTCAGTAGGTCTAAAAATAGAAAAACCTTGTGACCTCTCTAGAGGCCATATATTTAAAAAGATCTTCATGAAAGTTGGTCAGAACGTTCATCTTGATGATATCTAGGTCAAGATCGAAACTGGGTTACGTGCCATCAAAAACTAGGTCAGTAGGTCAAATAATAGAAAAACCTTGTGACCTCTCTAAAGGCCATATTTTTCATGGGATCTGTATGAAAATTGGTCTGATTGTTCATCTGGATGATATCTAGGTCAAGTTTGAAACTGGGTTACATGCGGTCAAAAACTAGGTCAGTAGGTCTAAAAATAGAAAAACCTTGTGACCTTTCTAGAGGCCATATATTTCAGAAGATCTTCATGAAAATTAGTCAGAACGTTCACCTTGATGATATCTAGGTCAAGTTCGAAACTGGGTCACGTGCCGTCAAAAACTAGGTCAGTAGGTCAAATAATAGAAAAACCTTGTGACCGCTCTAAAGGCCACATTTTTCATGGGATCTGTATGAAAGTTGGTCTGAATGTTCGTCTTGATGATATCTAGGTCAGGTTCGAAACTGGGTCACGTGCGTTTAAAAACTAGGTCAGTAGGTCTAAAAATAGAAAAACCTTGTGACCTCTCTAGAGGCCATATATTTCGTGAAATCTTTATGAAAATTGGTCAGAATGTTCACCTTAATGATATCTAAATCAATTTCGAAAGTGGGTCACGTGCCGTCAAAAACTAGGTCAGTAGGTCAAATAATAGAAAAACCTTGTGACCTCTCTAGAGGCCATACTTTCAATGGGATCTGTATGAAAGTTGGTCTGAATGTTCATCTTGATAATATATAGGTCAAGTTTGAAACTGGGTCACGTGCCATCAAAAACTAGGTCAGTAGGTCAAATAATAGAAAAACATTGTGACCCCTCTAGAGGCCATATTTTTCAATGGATCTTCATGAAAATTGGTCTGAATCTTTATCTTAATGATATCTAGGTTAAGTTCGAAACAGGGTCATGTGCGGTCAAAAACTAGGTCAGTAGGTCTAAAAATAGAAAAACCTTGTGACCTCTCTAGAGGCCATACTTATGAATGGATCTCCATAACAATTGGTCAGAATGTTCATCTTGATGATATCTAGGTCAAGTTCGAAAGTGGGTCACGTGCCATCAAAAAGTAGGTCAGTAGGTCAAATAATGAAAAAACGTTGTGACCTCTCTAGAGGCCATATTTTTCATGGGATCTGTATGAAAGTTGGTCTGAATGTTTATCTTGATGATATCTAGGTCATGTTTGAAACTGGGTCAACTGTAATCAAAAACTAGGTCAGTAGGTCTTGAAATAGAAAAACCTTTTGACCTCTCTTAGAGGCCATACCCTTGAATGGATCTTCATGAAAATTGGTCAGAATGTTCACCTTGATGATATCTAGGTCAGGTTTGAAACTGGGTCACGTGCCTTTAAAAACTAGGTCAATAGGTCAAATAATAGAAAAACCTTTTGACCTCTCTACAGACCATATTTTTCAATGGATCTTCATGAAAATTGGTCAGAATTTTTATCTTGATAATATCTAGGTCAAGTTCAAAACTGGGTCACATGAGCTCAAAAACTAGGTCACTATGTCAAATAATAGAAAAAAACGACGTCATACTCAAAACTGGATCATGTGGGAAGAGGTGAGCGATTCAGGACCATCATGGTCCTCTTGTTTTCATTCCCTTGCTCTAAGAAAAAATTATAATAGCTACGGTTTTATAGCTTTTACACACTGACTCAAAACAACTTAAGGAAGATTCGTATTGATTTAGGAATTTGTGGTTCGGCAAAGTCGCAGGGTCGCCACTTACCCCATATTTATACTTTCACTTCAGTTTCGTTAATTGCATCTTATTATTTCTCATCTATCTCCTTCCACCCCCCATTCCACCCCCTGATCGTCACGCCTGTACACTGTTTTTATCTTTACTCTACGTTAAGTCTTTTGATACAGTATCTTGATATCTCCCATCCACATACCCCCTAGTCATAGCTTCTATTCCGTCTAAACAGCTGATCGCATGTACTGACATGCTGCCGTTTGACGTCATAGGCCACTCCTGTCAAAAAATGTCAATATAAGAAGGAGAATTTAGAATGCGCAATGCAACTCCTTGCAAGGATTTCGGAAAATTTTGTATAGAAATAAATAAACATAAATTGTCCTTCTTTATATTGAATACCATTTGAATCAGTGTAGATGCTTCTAATTTGCAAGAAAAACGTTTTCTTCACCGCTGTGATTCTGTCATGTTTTCAAACAGCGGGCGCCATTTTAGGAATTTCTCTACATTGTAATGACGTCACAAATATGCAAATCACTGGGGTCAAACGTGCGGTTTCCCACGGGTTTCTTTGAAAATGTGGTGGGAAATGCCTGTCTGTTGTAGAACATAAAACCTTAACTTTATTTCTAAAGATAATCAGAAAATAGTGATGAATGTTTTTTTTTTTAATATGTTATGTTACTATCCGGGTATGGTAAAAGTGGCTGCTCTTGATTCTTGATTGACCATAAATCAAAATGCAAGGGTCATAATTATGCGTGTAAAGAAAATGAGGCACTTAACGGGTTTATTGTTTACGATACGCATCTTACCAGTACCGTAAATTTATAAACAACTGAGGGAAGCATGTAATTGATTTTTTTCATAATGTACTAAGGTGTTTGTTAAAAACAAATTTATTTGAGCTCGATTGTGATAAAAGCTTCAAGCTTATTTGACCAACACTCGAGTCCGCTTCCTGAAAAAGCAAGTCTACTAGTGTCATATATGAGAAGATGCGGTCGTGACCTCAGTGGGGCTTGAAACTATGAACTGCGACCGACACCTTAACCACTAGACCAGCGCTCCCCTTACGAAGATGCTGACATTGAGCTGATTTCCATCAGGAGTTTGAGTAACATGATAAGGGCAGGAGCAAGCGCTGTGTGCTCAAACTTCATAACCATTGACTCTTCGAGATCGATGTCTACGGTTAGAAATATTATATAAATTATTTATAAAGTAAATACAGAAATTGACATAACTCACCCCTACCAATTTATATCAAAAACGTAAAATTTGTTTCACCATTCACTTGTCTTAATGACAGTCAGATACGGACTTGAGACCCGGATCCAGCTCGTGCCCCCCCCCCTCCCCCAACCTCGTTGACTGAGAAGCGACCTATACTCATTATATTAACTCAAAATGCATCAAAGGCCACCATTTCATGTCTGTATTTCAAAACTTCCTAGGGGAAGAGCCGCCTGATCCCCCTATAATGAGGGGGATGTCTCACTAGTCTGTATTAAAAAATATTCAGGCGAGAGACCCCCTAACCCCAAGCCCCATGGGCAGAGGTCCCCTCCAATACCTACCGGCAGTCAGCGCTATGCGCCTCCGCGGTGACGTCTTCGTTATAGACTGGTGCGTAATTAATTGTAAATTGTGTTTACGACACAGGAACGCTAATTTAAAGCATATTCGTCTGAGAGAAGCCGATTGTTTTTGAATACTTCATCCAATACCAGAATAAGAGTAAAATTAAAACACATGTTTCCGTGTGTTAACATCTGCAGAATGTCTCATGGACTCGGACATAAACAATCCCTCGGGAAATTGCAAATAATATATATGTAATATGATTAGAATAAACTTGCACTATCTCTATGGAAATTTCCGTTCTCTTAAAGTCATACTTGTATACTAATAAAATCTGGAAAGTAGATCCCTCGAAAGCACCGACAACAAAACAAACAGTGAAAATTGCAGACTCGGTTTGATTGAGTCTGTTCATGAGCAGTAATGGAAAATGCAACACTGCCCACGCCCCCTAGCACCGGCTTAAGCGGTATTCAATCTTCAAATCTAAATGAGTTGAAATCAATGATCCCGAAGGACCAGAAAATATAACAACACTGAGACGAAGTCGGGGCGACTTTTTACGGCCGCCACACAGCACTTAACACCCGCTGTTGTGAAGTAAATAAAATCTGGAAAGTAGATCCCTCGGAAGCACCGACAACAAAACAAACAGTGAAAATTACAGACTCGGTTTGGTTGAGTCTGTTCATGAGCAGTAATAACATTTTCAAATTAGGACGGGAAAATAACATAAATTTAAAATTAAATAAGCAGGCGGTCATTAACGAAGGGGTCGCACGGAAGACACGTACAGATTTGCCGCCAAAATTTTGAGGTAACCAATAGCTAAAACGGTACTAAGAATTACATGTCTCTCCCCATTCTATGAGCAAGACCATGTTGATCGTCACGGAAAACATACGCCTCACCCGGGACTCGAACTCCCGACCCCGAGATCCGGAGATCTGCGTTCTTCTCCCTATTGAGCTAGGCGGGCGGGCTAACATCATGTTGAAGAAAAAATTTATATATGTGTGAAAATAGTGCAAGGTTCCTTGCCTCAAAGACGCAGAACTTTGAGGGAAAGTGAGCGTCCGGGCGTGTATATGTGTGTGGGGTGGGGAGGGGGAGGGGAGTAGTCGTTAATATCACTGACTTAAGTGACTTCTGTTCAACATGAATATAAGTTCAGCTGTACAGTAATTATTTTTTATAGTTTCATTCTTAATAACCAAGACATTTATTCAACGTCCTAGATCTACAAGAAATTAAGCATCGATGTTTACTTGTCCCTAAATTTTCATATTTTCATTTTTAAACCTTACTGACTCATAATTTATTATACTATGCACATATGTGTAATATGTAATATTACGAGTCTAAAATTCAGTAAAGGCATGATAACGCATAAAAAAATGTTTCCGGTATCCCGACCTACCCTAAATTTTTGGTCCGACCCTAAATGTTTTTATGGCCTTGGAGAATGCACTTTTTATGCTTTAAACATGGTCAGTGATGTTAGAAATCAATTTACTGATGCTGATACTCTAGCGGCATAACCCCATTATTTGTATTCATTTTTTTACAAAAAAAAATAATTTCCGAAAAATCTCCCTTAATAAAAAAAAATCCAAAACAAAAATCCGACCTAGATCTAGCTACCTACCCTAATATTTTTAGCATGTTACCGGAAACAAATATTTTTCTTAAGGCCAAACTATAAAATACAATTTCTTTATCAAGATGGACTGCTTCTTCAAAACGGAACTCGCCTCCTCTATTAAAAAGTGAGTTGTAATATATTTCTAGACAACTACGTAACATGTCTATGTTACAAATAAACTGTCCGGAGAAAGAGCCCTGACAAATTGACAATCTATTGCAGAAGTTCAGTATACTGAGTACAGTATACCCGAATGCGCCTCATGTAAAGTTGCATGAAGCTCTCGGCCTTCTTACGTCATTTGTCATATACGTCACCCGTTTCGGAGAAGTGAAACAGTAACAAGGACGCAAACATAGAGAATAACCATATTCTATTTATTTATTTATTAAAACTGTTGGAAAAATGATTGCTAAAGGAACTGGAAATAATTCAATAAGGATACTAAACTACAGGTTATCTTTGAACCATGCTTTTGGAAATGATGTTGAATTCAATGAATCATCGTTTCAAGAGCATGGTGCGATCGGTGCCTGGATTTCATCGAGATGATCGACGAAGTCCGACTTATGATGTCGTCGAGGAGACAGACAATTAAAATGAAATTTGTTTGTGAATTGTAAATTTTGGAGGGATCACAACTTTGGAAGATTAACAGTGAGTCAGTTTACCTTATAAATGTTCATATTTCTTTTTAAAATAACTTTTGTTTATTCAGAACAGGACAATTTCGCAACTATCAAAATTAGTTTCGAGCCGCTCGTGGGACGTGGAATTTGATTCATTTCCCGTAATTATCCCGCGACAATGTAATTACTTAATATTTTCATTGACCTACCTAATTTGCATATTTCCCATGATACCTTGTGGTCAAATTCAACATGGCGTCCCGCATCGATTTGGATGCGCGATTGATACGGAAAAACACAACTAAAAGTAATCATCCGAACATTGCGGAAAGAGTCGACTTCATAGAAATGTAGAAAAAGTGGCAATCAGTTAGCGAAGTAAACAAATTTTTGGCAAAATGCGTATATAGAACATACATTAGCTGAAACCTTATATTGAATATTTTTGAATGGAAGGGAATAGAGCTCTGACTGAGGCCCGATAGGGGTAGCCGAATTCAGAGCTCTATGTATAGATCTACATACCCCCCACCCGTATCTTGTGGCAATTTTTTGACTTTCATTCTAGACATTTTATGTTAGTATCCCTCATCCACATACCACACCCATCCCATATCAGCCACATTACCGCCTCATATCCCTTTTCCTCGCTCTGCCCCATATGTTCCTCCTTATTTCTTTCAGTTCTGTATATTGTATCCACATACCGCTACCTCACACATGTATACGTAATGTTTTCAGCAAGGTACCCCTCGACTGGAGACGGGGCGGTACATATGACACCTGCCGCGGGTTCGACTGGACATTGGTGTAAGAATCTGTTACTGTTGAAGACGTCAAAGCCATTTGGCTCGAGGGTAACTGTTTTAGGCGGTAAAGATGCTCTGATTCCTTTTATTGCATATGGGGGGGGGGGGGGGGGGCTCCGTGGCAGAGTAGTTAAGGTCGCTTACTTCAAATCACTTGCTCCTCATCGATGTGGGCCCCAGTGGTGTTTTTGCCACTGACCGTTCCAAGGCGGTGCCCCACTGTGTTCCTTTGTTTGTTCGTTTTGTCCTTGTGTGTTGACTTTGTGTGCGCGCGTGTGTGTATGCTTATTGTTCGTCTTGTCCTTATGTGTTGGCTTTGAGTGTGTGTGTGTGTGTTGTTCGTTTTGTCCTGATGTGTAAGCTTTGTGTGTGTGTGTGTGTGGTGCACGCGTTTGCGTACTGGGGGGTTCGTTTTGAGGAGGCTGCGCTTTTGGTGCGTGGCATTCCCTGTTTGATATTTTTCTTTGTTTTTTTTCGAGCCTCACTCAGGGCGTTGAATTCTTCATGTGAGGAAGCCATCCAGCTGGCTTACGGAAGGTCGGTGGTTCTACCCAGGTGCCCGCTCGTGATGAAATAATGCACGGAGGGCCACCTGGGTCTTCCTCCACCATAAAAGCTGGAAAGTCGCCATATGACCTACCATGTGTCGGTGCGACGTCAAAATCCAACAAAAAAAATTATTGCATATAGACTTCTTCAATTTATAGAAGAAATAAAATAACACGATTTTAAGCAGCTTTAATGTAGCAGCATACAAATTTACGCATTCAGTCCTGTCAGATATGCAAAATTTTCGTTTGTTGCGTTGTAATCAAACATTCATAATTTCATTTTGACGCATTGGCGGGTACGCAATTTATTACAAAAAAGCCACATAACGATATATATATATACTTAAGTCATTGAAAACTTGCACATTGATATACATTAAAATCGTCGCACGATCGAGCATCCAATCACTAATTATTAAGTGCTTATAGGTTTAAGTGTCATGAAACCATGCCATTTTGCTCAAAAAGTGTACTGTGCGTACGCTTACGTTTTAATTTACGAACATTTGAAAATATATAGGTGTGCGCGTAAATGTAAGTGCACATGCATTATATGTTCACCTATAGATGTTTTTACACAAATTATTGGTTGCTATGCAAATCCGGGGATGTTTTGATTTTAACGCGCATGCGCTCGTATGGCAAAAGAACTCTCAACGATAAGAAAACCTACATAAAATTATCATTATATTACGAATTGTTTTGCCATTATAAAGAAAATTTCAGTCAAGTAATTTATTATACAGTATACTTTGATTAAAGACATGTATGTTAATTAATCATATCTTACCTGAAAAGCCCGCTTTATCCTTATTTTCGTCAGAAAAGAACAAGCATTTCCAGTCTTCCACACATCATACAAATATAAAACTTGTTCCTTACATTTAAACATTTCATATTTTTCATTATATCTATTTTTCCCACAACTTCAAATAGTTGTTATATGTATTTTTCTCGGCCTTAAAATGACATATGCATAGTTTGGGGTCGCGGCTCCATGCTACTGCATGTTTTAAGTGATATACCGGAAATCATTGCGTAACTATTATGCAATTGACATGATAAAACATAGGTCACCTGGGTAATCAAGACCGTATACGTTCATTTCGAGAGTGTCCCCTAATTAGAGCGGACCATAAAAGTTACTGAAGAAAATAAGATGGCTTTGATGTGATATACATTAATGCCTTCGGTCATCAATGCCATTAAAAGAACGCACTCAGATTAATATATCACGTGGCGGAGCTGTTTTGTGAATCAAAAAATAAACATTTCATGTGAGTATTTCAAAATCTATAAGAATATACTTTGGAACTTTAATGGACATTTTCTTTTAAAACGATGAAAGTGTAGTTACAAAAATCTAAATTCGTAAGATATTAATCAAATCAAGGACTATAACCACACACTGAAGGAAAATACCTGATATAAATCTCTATTTTTTTTATTTCTTATGTTTACATGCTGGATGATTTTCATAGCAAAAATGTATCGCGCAAGTAGTCATTATCCGCGATTTAATAGAATAATTATGATAAACTTGAATTCCGCAAAGGATAGAACAGATAAAGAATGTATAGAACACCCCGCCCCGCTACCCGCCCCCTCTCTTTTAAATCTGACCGCTGCATTCACCATTCGAACCACTTTCAAATTCGAAGAAACAAATAAAATAAAAATAACAATTTTAAGATGATGATTTTTTTTGAATACTGAATGAATTGATCCCCGTTTGAGTATAATTGGATACAACACCAAAGGATGAACTTTATTAATTAAACATTTCATTTTCAACTTCCACTGTTAATTATATTTCAAGTATCTTGTAAGCTAATTGCGACACGTGGTAAGTTATGGGAGATCACATTAGGAAATAAAACAAAATCTTTGTTATTACTTTATAAATTCATCGAACATATCATTTTTTTCGTTTTTCTTAACCTAATTTGTCGAGATCAAAATTGCCGAATGAATAGTCCATTAATCCAAATGCAAATTAGTTAAAGCTTTGGGTTTGCAAAGAACTACATATATTTTCCTTTGTCTTTCGTTGGATATTTACTTTAAAACAAACTCATTATTGATCGAATAGATCAAAATACAATATATCTCTAACGTAATTTATATTGTGCAGTCATGTCTTTTTGCCCTACGTAGAGTGCCCATGCGCGAAAATTGTTTCCCGTTGCTAAGCAAATAGCTCTGTGTAAAAAGGTCTATATATTTCGTTACGCTTGCATAAAAAATATGTTTATGTATACCTTTTTATTACGCGTACATACATATATATCATCGTTCCCCCATCTATACGTTTACACGTGACGCGCAAATATATACGTCCGCGTGTAATTTTACACATACACGCGTACATATGCACTGACAATGTTTACGCGAGCAGGTATAAAATGCAAACGCGCATGTATATATTTACTATGGCATGCATATCTTCATACGCGCACATGAATCGAATGTCAGGCTCAAATTGTACAGCATATGGATTGGTGAAATGTGCAAAACTACCGGTTTCTTTTTGACTGACTTCCTATATTTAGTCTGTTGCTATTTTTGATCAATTTATCGATCTAATTCTGTTTTATCATAATATATTTGAATTGACAAAATGATATGCGTTATGTCTGTACGTGTTGGACTTATATGTGTTAATGTACATTCGGTAACTTGTTCATGCGATAGATGTATCTTACCTTGAATTTGAATATGAATATATAAAGTTTACATGACAAGATTTTGAATGATTCTAACCCTTATCGTGCTGGACACGATTAATTCTGCCTTTGCAGACCAAGATTAGCATGCACATCCGTGCAGGCTGATCATGGTCTGCACTGTTCTCTATTCAGTGTGTAAATTTTCAGTGAAAGACCCCTTGGAATAATCAATTGTATTGCCCGAGTTGCATGATGGACCAGTCCATTGTAGAAATTTAGCAGGGTAAGGGCTAAGAAGAAAATGACGCTATACTTGCCAAACATTTTATTACATTTTATTACATTACATTAACCCGACTCACAAGCTAGATCAGTTAATTGTCTTTTTATAGTTTTAAGCAACGCAAAACTGTTCACTGTTACAACATGATGATTCGAAGCGATGTTGGCCAACTCTGCCTTGTCGACACCCGGTCCAATACCCACAGAGAGAACCTCCGCCTGTCTGTGTAGAAGTTGTGCTTCGTGTTTTGTTTGATCCTGGTCGTCGGATCGTCCGTCGGTGATGACTATAACAAACTTAGAGGAGTTTGTCCTAGCGCCATTCGTTGGAAGAAGAGTTTCCGTGCGCACAAAATTCAAAGCACCGGATGTATTCGTTCCTTGTCCTATATACTGAATGTTACGTATTGCATGAAGAACGGCGTTTCTGGAATTGTACTTGTTAAAGAAGAAATCATTACGGACATCAGAAGAGAAGGTGACGACGCTGAACTGGACGTTATTCGTACCAATTGAAAATTGGGCGGCAAAGTCATATACGAACTCTACTTCTGTCTTGAAGTTGTCAGCGCCTTCACTGTCGGATGAGTCCAAGACGAAGACGATGTCTGCTGGTTTAAGACCGCAAGCTGAAATACAACAAAGGAATGTCTGTAATATTTGCATTTTTCATGATATAGCTTTAGTGTACTTGTTATGTTAAAACACAACTTTCGAAACAGGAACACGATTAATTAGTATGCTTTTTTCCTATTTTCAATTTTGAAGAATAAACGGCTTTCATCAAATATGATATAATAGTTACTTTATTGTTGTGTTAAACGTTTTGAAGTAGAAATACATTTGTACAAACTGGCTGAAGTATTGATTGGTTTGCCAACTGATTAGTCAATGTTAAAACTGACCTGCTTTTGTTGTGGTAGGAGGCAGTGTAGTGGTTGTTGTTGTTGTTGTAGTGGTTGTGGTGGATGATGTTGTTGTTACCCTGTTAGCAGCTGAATCAAAATAATATATGGTGATATTATATATAAAACAAAACATGTATCTAGTATTAGTATGGTATTCGTTAATGAGGTAACATAATATTTTAGCAATGACGATACTTCAAACAATTATAGCCTGAATGTCTAAATAAATGTAACTGTCATGAGTCGTACAACAGTTTTACCTTAACGTTCAATTAATGCTGTAAAAAGTACTTTGATTCCTTTGCGATCATGGAGAACATTCTTTTTACTATAATGGAATTCAGCCTAAGCCAGTGCTAGGGGTGTGAGGGGCGTTGCACATTTCATTACCTCTCATGAACAGACTCAGTCTGCTATTATGTTTCCTTGGTTGCGGTTTATGCATCAAAAGGATCTTTTCACAGATTTGTTAATAAGTAAACTCTCGTTCGGTTATGTGTGCAGCATACATGTGTTATAATAACCACCTTTGTTATTTCTGTTGACAGACAGGACATAAAGCATGCAATAGACATTTAAGGTTATTTTTACAGAACATTTCGAACTCTGTGTAGCAATATAGTGTTATCAATAAAGTAGACATGTGTACATACCGAAAATTGAGATCCTCTTATTATGAAGCACAAGGCATGTTATGTCAAGTGCTACATATGTACTGAAATTTGGTAGCAGCTGATATTCATATTAATGGTAAGTTCATACATATCAATGATATAAAACTGGAATGCCTTTTTCCCGAATTTGATAAATACGTCAGCTAATACTTTATCGTTCGTGTTTTTGTATACTTGTACAGGTCGTTTCAACAGTTTACTGTTTCATAATTCATTTTCTTCGCATACCGTTATGTCGGCTAGATTAATACCGCATTGAACAGCATCTATAATCAGTAATTTTTGCAAAAGAAACACGTTTTGCTCTATGGATATCTTTAGATGAGTTAAGTGATTTGAAATGACCGTTATTTGAATTGATTCATCTTTATCGAGTGTTAAATGTAACACCAGAGACACGAACTATTAAACACCAAGAGTCACATAATTCGTTCCGTTTATAATTGATGCATTCTAAATTCAAACCGACTGCTTTGATTAATGAATAAGATTATATTAATAAGGTAATAAAATCTGTAAAGCAAAGAACGCAACCAAGCAACATAATAGCAAACTCGGCTTTATTGAGACTGTTCATGAGAAGTAATAAACTGTGCAAAACCCCTCATGCTCCCCGGGCTAAGCGGAATGCTATTACACAAATATTGAATGGACTGGACGATACCAAAGGACCAGAAATATTACAACATTGAGTCCAAGACGGGGAGACATTTAACAGCCACTATACAGTTCTTCAAGACCGCTTTTGTGATAGTTAATAAATTTTTGTGGGCGTCATGAAACAATAATATGCGTTTTAAATATATATTCAAATACATGTATTGATAAGAAAATCAAAGTCTGCAAAAAAGAAAAAAAAAAACAGGTAAGGAATGATTGATGAAATCATTTATTTCTAACACTGTAATGCATTTTTATAGAAAATATGCTCAATCAAGCATAGTATGTATGCAAAATTATGGATTTGGGCTATTTCTGAGTTTATTAGAGGTGTACTGGTCAGGAACCCAGGCAATCCTTGCGTGTATCAGTGCTATACACTGGGCACGTTAAAGAACCAGGCTGTCTATTCGAAACGAGCTAGGCTAAGTTAGCCGGATAAGCCTGTATCTGATTTCTGATCTCTCTGTCGTGGGGGCTTTGTCTCACTCTGTCCCTCTGGTCAGATCGTTCTGTGTCTGTACTAGTAGAGGATGAATTATGCGCCCTGTGTGGCTGCGTTTGAACTATGTAAAGCGCCTTGGGCGCTATATAAATCTGGTATAATTTAATGTACAACGCCAGTGAATATACTATGTGTAAAATTAGGCGTTTAATCAAATAAAGCAGTTTCAGTTTCAGTATTTCGTGTGAAAAGAATTAGATATCGGTAAGTCATGTATGACATTAGCCATTTTAATATGATTTACCAGTTAAGCTCCTCTAATAAAATCCTTACAGCAAAAACATATTTTGTTGATAAAATAATACATGCTATTCAGCGTGCTCCTAATTCAGCCGGGGTATGCGAAAAAACATAAGAAATTTACCTACGTAATAAAATTTTGGAACAGACCTGTAAACGGTCAGATATCACATTATTTGCTTTGCTCATAGATTCCTGGTACTGGGTAGATAAAATAGTATGTGCTATGTTTATAGACTGGTGTGTTCTTAGGCAAAGGTTTTGAACATACCTGCGCAGATTTTGTCGACAACATCTTGGTGGATTTGTGCAAGCTGATCGAATGTACTAACTTGAAAAACATGGTCGTTATCAGAAGCAATTACCTAAAAAACATGAATATACCAATTTTAAACAAATGGTCGTTATCGGAAGCTATAATCTTAACACATGAATGTACCAACTTTAAACAAATTATCTATAAAAACATTTCGTTAATGATATTTGAATAAACACTCATCATCAAATATTAAGTTTTTTTTATCTTACAGCAGATATAGATGCCTTTTAATTGGCCTTAGAGAAAAATCTCGATCTCATTTCTCCAGCTTGTTATAAAATTATACTAAGGTCATGCGTTTAATCTTGAAACGTTTTAATATGTGTGTAGTGCCCGCGTACGGTCTGGTACGGCCTACGGGGAGATAGCCTGAATTTGCAATGCTTCTACAATACAAGTATCAAATTTAAGTTCATAAAATAACTTCAAATTATAAATTTCTGTACTAAATTGTTAATAAGTAAAATCAATTAAAACAAATTCTGGTTTTAAGATTGATATGATTCAAATGAACATCAGCACTGTGTGCTCTTGTAGAGGAGTTAGAACTGAATGAATTGTAACATTAATAAAAATCTGAACATTAAGTTGGTGTCTGCTTCTGGGTAGAGCGTAGGAGAAACAACTGAAAAATACTTTTTAATTTACCTTTAATTCATTATTATCCACATGGTTACCAATCCCTACGACAAAGGTCTCAACGCCAGCTCTAAAATTATTCAAATAAAAAATGTAAACATAAATTGTTTAAAACATGAATTCTGCAGTTTATCGAATTTGTTTTAAGGAAGCTTTACTAGACAAACAAAATATATAGACCACCTGGAGATACACAAGCTTAACAACACATGAAGGGAATACCATGTTGATACTGTTGAACTAATTTTACGAATGTTGAGCGTCTATTTTGCTACAAATAGAAACGTTAAAAGGTTAAAGATTTTTTTTATACTTATGACATCAATGGAACCACATTAGGAATTACATTTAAGTGGCACAACTTTACTGTCATATAGGCAAGAACACTAGAACATCATATTATTAACGCTTTTCTTGAGACAAACTCTGTTGCTCTTACAGGACTTGTATATGTCTTCATTCATCCTTCGTTTAACAAATGATGTTGATTATTATTATGCTAATATTAAAACTCTAATTCCATTATTTTGCAAATGTTTGAAAATGTTATGTTATGATATCCCCCAAAACTGAACGACTTATCAGCTCCTGACATCAAGTTGATAGGAGCTGCTATTTTGAAAAGTCGGCTCTAAACTCTCTATTTGTACCGAGATAAAGCATTAATGTACTAATGACCTTAAATGGAAAAAAAGTGTTCGTAAAGAAAATATTCTAAAAGATGGTCTCCGTATTCTATTTGAAAAGCCTTCATGAGAGCGAGTACAACAGACCAAAATTGTTGCTCAATAGCAGCTCG